>NW_006922232.1:812011-835398 GCF_000298275.1 Orycteropus afer afer | reverse complement strand
ATCATGATAAATGGAGAAAAGATTGAGGTTGTCAAAGGATTCATGTTGCTTGGTTCTACAATCGATGCCAATGGAAGCAGCAGTCAGGACATTAGACAATGTGTAGCACTGGCCAGGTCAACTGGGAAGGAACTCTTTCAAGTGCTGAGGAACAAGGATGTCAACATGAGGACTAAAGTGTGCCTGACACAAGCCATGATATTTCCAGTTACCTCGTATGCATGTGAGACCTGGACAATGTATAAGGAAGATCGAAGAAGAGTTGATGCTTTTGAATTGTGGTGCTGGCGAAGAATGCTGAAAGCACCATGGGCTGCTAAAAGAACTAACAGATCTGTCCTGGAGGAAGTGCAGCCAAAATTCTCCTTAGAATCTAGAATGGCCAGACTTCGTCTCACTTACTTTGGTAATGCTGTCAGAAGGGACCATTCCCTGGAGAAGGATGTCATGCTTGGTAAGGTGGAGGGTCTACAAAAGAGAGGAAGGCCCTTAATGAGATATATTGACACAGTGACTGTGGTGATGGGCTTAAGTATAACAGGGACCATGGAGCTGGCATGGGATCAGTCAGTGTTTCGTTCTGCTGTGCATGGGGTCACTATGAGTTGTAAATGACTCGACGGCACCTAACAACAACAACAACCACTGATTCTTCCTTCCTTTTCCTTTTCTTCCTTTCTTCTTTTGTTTTTTTTTTTCTTTCATTGCATGATAAGGATGTGGAAACCAGAGACTAATACTCTTCAGTGATGAGTATCCAGATCATATATCCAGCAATTACCCAGGGCAGTAGAAATATAAGTAAATATGAAGGGCAAACCAGAAGTAAAGGGATTATTAGTATCAGGGCCACAGAATCACAGGAGCTGTGGAGATATAGCTTTTCCCACTAACCCATCTTTTATAAGCATTTCTCAAAATTGTGAGTGGCCTGGATGAAGTGAACAAGAGTAGATATGAAAGGTAAAGTATATTGTATATTTTTTGTTTTCTACCAAGAAACTATTAATCTATTTAGTCCATTTTTTCATTTGCCCCTTTACTTAAGAACATTTCTCCACCAAACAGGTATCAACATACCAAGGAAATTAGGTCCTCTACAAAGGTCCAGCAAGTAGACAACCAGTGGCTGACACCAACGATAGAGTGGAGAACTTCCTTGCTTCAATGTTTGATGCACTGAATATTAGTGACCAAAGACCAGAAGACCTCAAGGACATTGTACATGAAGAAACCAAAACCAAATCAAACTCACTGTCATTGAGTCAGATCTGACTCACAGAGACCCCTCTTAGGGTTTCTGAAGCAGTATCACTACGGGAATAGATTGGCCAACCATTCTTGCAAGGAATGGCTGGTGGGTTTGAACTACCATCTTTCTGGTTAGCATTCAAATGTCTTAGGCACTATGCCACCAGTGTTCCTGAAGAAACAAAAGGTCATTAAAAAGACAGGCAAGGAAGAGAAGAGCAAAATGGATATCAGAAGGACTATGAAATTTGCTCTTGAAAGGAGAGTAGCTAAAGTGAATGGAAGAATGGATGAATTAAAAGGGCTAAAAAGAGAATTCCAAAGGCAGCTCTGGAAGACAATGTAAAGTATAATGAAATGTGCAAAGACCAGGAGTTGTAAAATCAAAGTGAAAGAAGATGCTTGGGATTTCTCAAGCTCAAAGAAGTAAAGAAAAAGATTCAAGTCCTGGGTTCAAATACTGAAGGATTTTGTAAACAAAATCCTCTATGTGTCTATCAGTTGGTCATTTGTGGTGGTTTATGTGTTTCCGTAATGCTATAAATTAAGCCATCAGTATTTCAAATACCAGCAAAGTGACCCATGGTGGACAAGTTTCTGTGGAGCTTCCTGACCAATGCAGACTGGGAATAGGGATGGGGTTATCCACTTCAGAAAAAAATTGGCCATCAAAAACCTTTGTAAGGTGTGCCTGACAGAAACTATAGTGATTTCAATCACCACATACGCATGTGAGAGCTGGACAATATATAAGTAAGACTGGAGAAAAGTTGTTGTTTCTGAGTTGTAGTATTGGTGAAGAATGCTGAAAGTACCGTGGATTGCTAAAAGATCTAACAAATTTGACCTGGAGGAAATGCAGCCAGAATGCCCCTTGGAAGCAAGAATGACCAGACTTCATCTCACCTACTTTGGTCATGTCAGAAGGGACCATTCCCTGGAGAAAGATGTCATGCTTGGTAAGGTGGAGGGTCTACGAAAGAGAGGAAGGCCCTCAATGAGATATATTGACACAGTGGCTGTGGTGATGGGCTCAAGTATAGTAAGGATTGTGGAGCTGGCGTGGGAACTGACAGTGTTTCATTCTGTTGTACATAGGGTGACTATGAGTCAGAGACTATTTGACAGATCCTAACAACAGCAACAACACTCAAGACTTGGTATTTCCAACAGGTTTTTATGTGTGTGAAAGCTGGACAATTAATACGGAAGATCAAAGAAGAACTGATGCATTTAAATTTTGGTGTTGGTGAAGAATACTGAAAATATCGTACACTGCCAAAGAACAAACGAATCTGTCTTGGAAGAAAAATAAGAGGAATGCTCCACAGAAGTGAGAATGGCCAGATTGGAAGACATCATGCTTTGTAAAGTAGAGGGTCACCAAAAATGGGAAAGACCCTCAAGGGGATGGATTGACACAGTGGCTGCAAATATTGGCTCAAGCATAGCAAAGATTGTGAAGATAGTGAAAAACCAGCATTGTTTCATCTGTTATACATAGGATGGCCATGAAGCACAGGTAACTCGAGAGCACCTAGCAACAACAACTAACATTGACAAAATATTGAACGATGCAGGAAACATTAAAGAAGATGGAAGTGATACAGAGCATAACTGTACCAAAAATAATTGGTTTACATTGAACCATTTCAGGAGGCAGCATAGGATTAAGAGCCAATGATACTGAAGAAAAAGGCCGAAGTGGTACTGAAGGAATTGGTGAATAATAAGGCTCTAACAATTGACATAGTACATATTTAGATGTTTCAACAGATAGATAATGATGAAGGCTCACTTATTTATGCCAATAAATTTCAAAGACAGTACCCTGGCTAACTGACAGGAAGAGATGAATATCTGTGGCTATTCTAAGGAAAGGTGATCCAAAAGAATGTAGAAATTATCAAACAATATCATTAATATCATATGCAAATAAAATGTTGCTGAAGATAATTCAAAAAGGCCTGTAGCAGGACATCATCAGGAAATTTTCAGAAATTCAAGCTGGGTTCAGAAAATGGCATGGAATGAGAGATTCCATTGCTGATGTCATATGGATATTGGCTGAAAGAAAAGAATACCAGACAGATATTTACCTATGTTTTAGTAACTATGAAATGGCATCCCACTAGGTGTGTAATAATAAATTATGGGTAACATTGCAAAGAATGGGGATTCCACAACAATTAATTTTGCTCATGAGGAAACAGTACATAGACTAAAAGACAGTCATTCAAACAAAACAAGAGTATACTGTATGGTTTAAAATCAGGAAAAGTGTGTTTCACAGCTGTATCTTTTCACTGTACTTATTTAATCTGTATGTTGAGAAAATAACCCAAAAAGTCAGAGTATATTGAGAAAAATGCAGCATCAGGTTTGGAGAATGATTCCTTAACAACCTGTGATATGCAGATGACACAACCTTATTTTCAGAAAGTGAAGACTCAGAGCATTTATTGAAGAAGATCAAAGACTATAGTTTCTATATGAACTACATATCAATAAAAAAAAAAAAAAAAAAAAACTCCTTACAAATGAACCAATTAGCAACATCATGGTAAATGGAGAAAAGATTAAAGTTATCAAGGATTTAATTTTATTAAATCCACAATCAATATCCATGTAAGCAGCATTCAATAAATCAAATGACATATTCCATTGGGAAAATCTGCTGCAATAGTCCTCTTTATAGGGTATAAAACCAAAAACATCACTTGAAGGGTAAGGTGAACCTGACCCAAGCCATGGTATTTTCTTTTTTTATTTTTTATTGTAATTTGGGTGAAATTTTGCAGAACAAATTCACTTTCCATACAGCAGTTCACATAAACTTTGTCTCATGACATTGACTGCAATTTTCCACAATGCAACAGCTCTCTTCCCACTTCCTCCCAGTAGTTACCTCCTCCCTGTGTCCTTCCTTCCCATGCACTATGCCCCCTCCCCCCAGCTGTGTCCTTGTACAAACACAATCCTTCTATTCTTGCATGATTGATCTCTCCAAGGAGTGTATCTACCTACTGTAAATGTTCAGGTCATATGGCGGCTGTCTTTTGTTTGACTGGAAGCCACAGAACTGTGTTCAATTTCAGACCTGAAGAGAAGCTAGCAGCCATAGTCTCAGTGGTTTCACCAGGCTCTATCAGACCAGCAAACCTGGCTCCTGTTCTTTATGATTTTGAGTTTTGTTCCACATTGTTCTTCCACTCTATCCAGGATCTCCTACATAGACCCCCCTCTGAGTGATTGACAGTGGTAGCCAGACACCACCTAGTTCTTCTGCTGTCATAGTTGTATAGACTGAGGATCACATGGTGTACCAGTTGCATAGACTAATTGTTTCCACGAAACTTTGGTTTTCTTCATTCTTCTTTGCTCTGGATGAGGAGAGACCCATCATTGCATTTAGATGACTGCTTGTAAGCTTTTAAGACCCAGTTGCAGCTTGCCAAATTAGGATGTGGAACAATGTTTTGTGTAGTATGTTATGCCAACTGAACTTGATGTCCTCTGCAACTATGGTCCTGAGCCCACAGGTCCAAATACTTGCTCCCTCTGGATAGGTGGCTGTGACAAAGAAGTGACTACAACCTACTCAGCTGTACTATGTACCTGGAAATACATACAATTCCACTTGTAGAAATATTGTCTGACAACCCTGTACATGATCATGGGCACATTCTCTCCCTGCATAGACATACCTAATAGTTCAGCCTGTCCACCCATTTATCCACCCACATATCAATGTTTGCCTTCGCTGACATCGCAGTACTGTATGTGCAAAAGGATTCATCCTTGTTGTCTGTACCTCCCGTGTACTTCTCTATGTCTTCCTCTTCCTCAATGCCACTATGTTGCTCATTCACAATTGGTACATTGCCCTTTCCTTCACAAAAATCAATACTTGTCTTATTTCACTAAGCATGATGTCCTCCAAGTTCATCCACATTGTGGCATGTTTTGCAGATTCTATGTCATTCTACAGGGTTGCATAGTATTTAATTGTGTGTATGTACCATAGTTTGGTTATCTCTTCTTTTGTTGATGGGCACCTAGGTTGTTTCCGTCTTTTTGCTATTGTACAAAGTGCTGCTATGGACATGGGAGTGCATATATCTGTTCTTGTCCTTGTTCTCACTTCTTTAGGATATAGTAATAGTAATGGAATTGCTGGGTCAAATGGTATTTCTAATTCCCACATTTTAAGGAATCAAAGTCATGGTATTTTCAATGGCCTAATATATGTATGAGAAAGGTGGATAATGAATAAGAAAGATCACAGAAGATTTGATGCATTTGAATTTTGGGGATGGCAGTGTTGAACATACCATTAACTGCCAGAAAAATAAACTAATATGTCTTGGAAGAAGTACAGCTGGCATGTTCCTTAGAAGTGAAATCAGCCAAACTTCATCTCTCATACATTGGTCATGCCAGAAGGACTAGTCTCTGTAGAAGGATTCTATGCTTGGTTAAGTAGAAGTTCAGTGAAAACTGGGAAGGAACTCAAGGAGATGAATGGACACAGTGGCTGTGGTGATGGGATCAAGTATGGCCAAGATTCTGACCATGGCATGTGATGGGGCAATGTTTAATTCTGTTGTACATAGAGTTGCTATTAGTCGTACCCCACTTGATGGAACCTAACAACAACAACAACAGATTAGGGGTGAGCAAGTAGCTAATGAGTGGAAGACACAGTGGTACAGAAGATGACCTTCTTGATTTAATGTGGGGAGAATTCTATGATACTAATTAAGTTCCAGAGCTCTAGTCTCAGTCAAAATCTTATTCTTGATTAGCTGTCTCCCCTAACTTATCTTATATTCTTCTCTTGTTCTGAAGTCATTCTATCGAGATGTTACTTTCACCATTTTAAGGGATGGTTTAAGAAGACATGATGTAAAGCACTTCTATTTTTAACTTTTTAAGTATTGTTTCTAATATCTTCTCTATTGAAGTCTTTATTCATCTTACAAATTCTTATAACACATATTTGCTGAACACTTGTTTAATGCCAGCTTAATTCTGAATGAAACAAACAAAAAACAAACCCAGTGTCATCAAGTTGATTCTGACCCATAACAACCCTATAAGACAGAGTAGAACTTCTCCATAGCATTTCCAAGGAAGTAGGTTGTCTCATCATTCTCATGTGGAGAAGCTGATAGGTTTGGATTCTAAATATCAAAGATAGAATGAAAGTTAAGCAGACCAAATACCAGCACACATGGAAGGAAGACTGGGCAATCTACTTCTGTAGAAGTACTGCTTCAGAAACCCAAGGAAGGGTCACTGTGAGTTGGATGTGACTCCACAGCAGTATTTTCTTTTTCTTTGAGGAAACTGAGCAAAAAAATGTCCTGGTAAATAGTATCAGGCATGGTAACCATTATTAAATAAATGATATAAAGACATACATTGTAATATTGGTGTAATTTTAATAGAAAGTGAGAGCTAGAACACTTTTCAGGGAGGGGTGACCCAATGGATGGGTTTAGTAATTACAAAAGTGTTTAGGTGAATGAATTATTTTGATGTAAGAGAAACAATTTGTCAACATTGATTATGGAAGCAGAATCAAGGTAGAATTAAGAAAGACATGTTGTTGTTGTTATGTGTCATTGAGTCGGACCTGACTCATAGTGACCCCTCCGTGTGTTTACGAGGCAGTAACAATACAGAAGTAGATTGCGCAACCTTCCTTCTGAGAAGTGACTGGTGGGTTTGAACTGCCAGCTTTCTGGTTAGCAGTCAAGTGCCCTAGGTAATACGCTACCAGAGCTCCTAAGAAAGACACAGTGAACTTTATTTTTTTATATGTGTTTAGTGAGTAATATATAACTACTAACATATCCATTATGAAGTGTACTTTCATTTTTTAATAATTTGTGGCAATTGTTCTTTTTGGTTAGTGAGTAATATGTAACTACTAACATTATCTATTATGAACTGTAAGTCCATTTTTGAATACTCTGTGACAATTGCTCTAAAATTTACCAATAAAAGTATATTTCATCTAATTTATCAAAAGTTCAGGACTCTTTAGATCTATAATCTTTATTTGTAGCAATGAGTTTGATGTAATTCAAAGCATACCTGAACATGCTATTCAGATAAGACTATCAGACTCAAGTCAATATGCCCAGATGATATTCCAGCAGTCTTTGTTTTTGTCCTGATGCAAATCTTCAACATCTAAAGTACTGTGTTTTGAATTAGCTAACATTAATGAAGTAACAAAATAATTGAGTTTTAAGATATAACATGTTGTCTTTAAGTGCCATTGAATTGGCTCAATTTCAGGGAGACCTTATGTACAACAAAACACTGACAAGTCCCACTCCTTCACAATCCTTGCTATACCTGGGCCCATCATTGCAACCCCTCTATTAATGCATCTTGTTGAGGACCTTCCCATTTCTCAATGACCCTCTACTTTACTGAGCATAATATCCTTTTCCAGGTACCAGTCCTTTCTGACACCATGACCAAAGTAGGTGAGATAGAGTCTGGCTATTCTCACTTCTAAGATTTATTCCTTGAAAAAAGATATAGCATGAGGTGTTTGATTTTGAACAACATATCAGAATAATTTCCATTTGAAAATATCCAGTGGACTTTTAGAAGTATTGGTTAGTCTTGCAAGATAGGTAGCTGGAAATGTATTTGAAACTCATTTTGGTAGAGCTGTTTTCCATTAAGAAGGCAAACTTATCTTTGGATGTGATATATGAAAATAGAGATCTGGGAATGGAAACTATTTCATACTAACAAAAATTAAAATTATTATGAAATCAGTGAAAATGCCTAGTGGAGAATTCTGTCTTCAGGATGGAATCTACAAAAGTGCAGGTATATCCTTAAAACTCATATGGTTTCTTCTTTATGTTTAAGCAGTCATAACTAAAGCAGCTAAATGCAGAGTGACTTGGAAGAAAGATGTATAAAATTATGCCACAGGTACACACACAACGATTGGGAGATTAATCATTTCTCTTCCTACGTCTTTTGATATACTTGTCAGAGCAGCCCAGGAGTAGAAGGCATGAGTCTCAAGTTGAATACACTCTGCATTAGTGTGTCATATTAAATAGATAAGCAATATTCATTCATTCAAGAAAAAGCCAGTGAACATCTAAATTGATTGAGACTGGAATCTTGTCCTTAGAAAATTTGTATACTGCAACTTGTTGTAAGTATACAAGATAATTCAGGAGAAGTCTATGTTAGGGTTATTCTATACATATTAAAATCAAGTTGAAACAATTAAAATTTGTAAAAATATGTATACCAGCAAATTACATAATCTGAAGTAAATTAGAGAAAATGTGTGATTTCACTCAGAAAATGAGTGAATTAATACACTATTTTTTCAGATTGGTTCTAAATTTATAAGTGATAAAAACTGATTTAGTTTGTAAAAGTATAATTTGTATTTACAATTGCACACTGCGGTGAATTGCTTGATATGGCCCTTCTAGCCATTGTCCTCCTATTATCTATACCTGTTTGGGGTGGTGTGGTAGTTAAGATCAGCTGTCAACATGGCTGAGCAGTTGGTAGTACTTGTTCCCTATGTTGTTGTTGTTGTTGTTATGTGCTGTCGAATCGGCCCCGACTCATAGTGACCCCTCCTTGGGTTTCTGAGGCAGTATCACTACAGAAGTAGGATTGCCCAACCTTCCTTCTGAGGAGTGGCTGGTGGGTTTGAACCACCAGCCTTCTGGTTAGCAGTCAAGTGCCTTAGGCACTATGCTACTGGAGCTCCTAATAATTCCCTATAATGAATGGCAATTGTTCCCTGTAATGACCAGCAATTGGTTCTGTGGTGAGATTTGCCTTGAGCAACTGAGTAGCTGCTAATTGTTAAAGCCATCCACTTGGCTTATTTTGGTTGGAGCAATACAAGTCGAATGTATCTTCAGTCCTGCCTTGCTGGAGAGTATGACTCAGATCACCACTCTTAGCTTCCTTGAGAGTATACCTACGAATCTTCTGGGAAGGTTCACCCTCCTTTTGCTTCAGTTCGGTGTTTTGGCTCATCCTCATCTAACCCCTGGATTTGGGACAGCAGCCATCTTCTGATCTGCTGGTTGAGGTTCATCAAACTCTGAGAATTGGGAAGATCCTTCAGACCCACTCACAGACCTGGGACTTTCCAGCCTGACAGCCTCCATCATTACTATGTGAGATGATCCCTTGGGTGACTGTGAGTTCTGTGAGGCATTACAGTGAAATACAGAACTCTAAGATGGGAAAGATTACTGGGAGGAGGAAGAGGAGTTAATATCTGAAATGATGGAGTGGCACGATAGTTTGGATATTTGGGTCATCTTTAACCTCTGCCTCAATGGGACCAGCCTTGTGCTGATCTTTCTAAGAGAAATTGTTCGAGAACACACTATGCCCACTTTATTTTGCCTTGTGTTTTGAGAAGAGGAAATGTTTTATTATCAGTTCACCACCCTCGAGTCCAGTCGGACTCCTAGTGACCCATCCTTGGGTTCTCCAGTAGGTATCTCTATGGAAGTAGATTGTCTACTCTTCCTTCAGAGGAGTGACTGTTGGGTTTGAACCACCAGCCTTCTGACTAACAGTCAAACGTCTGGTGGAATAGTGTCTAAAGCTTGTTGTTGTTGTTGTTGTTATGTGCCATCAAGTTGGACCCAACTCATAGCAACCCCTGCTTGGGTTTCCGAGGCAGTATCACTACGGAAGTAGATTGCCCCATCTTCCTTCTGAGGAGTGCCTGAAACATTTGACTGTTAACCAGAAGGCTGGTGGTTCAAATCCATCAGCCATTACTCAGAAAGAAGACTGGGAAATCTACTTCCATAGTGATACTGCCTCAGATGCCCAAGGAGGGGTGACTATGAGTCGGATACAACTCCATGGCAATGATTTTTTGAATTTTTGTTTTGAGACCTTGAACAGTTGTAGGAAAAAAACATCATCAGAAATTATGATGAAACACTCAAGTAATGAGGCTTCTAAATACTCATCATAATTCCTTTTTTATTTTTGGAATTTTTCTTTTAAAATATTCAAACTTACATAAACACATTATTTCAAAATAATTAACACATTCAATCCTCTTTATTAGTAAGAATTAACTGAAAATATAATTTGAGTAACCTATTACTATAATAAGGAACTCTAGTTTTGGTGGTGTAGTGGTTAAGGTATTTGATTACTAATCAAAAATTTGGTGGGTCAAACCCATCAGTCGCTCTGTGGAAGAAAGATGGGATAATCTGCTTCTGTAAAGATTTATAGCCTTGGAATCCTAATAGATGTTGCTGAGTTGGAATTAATTTGATGGCAATGAGTTTGGAGTTTTGGAGTTTATTATTATAATTGTTTCCATTATTGCAATGCTAGCAGCAATCCTGAAAGCATGTTATCTAATTTTTAAGAGACTAATATTTAATATTATTTAGTATTAGGTTATGTTGATGTCAGTATCACATAAGAGATACATTCTGAATGTGGTTACAACATTTGTATAAAGGAATAGATGAGAAGCACAAGGTCAAAAATCAGGTTTTAGTAAGAACAGAGTTTTTCAAAGCTTTCATAGCTCTTCAGTTGAATTTCCAGATGGTCTAGCCTTGCAAAGGCAGCAAAAGGGCAAAATAGAGGTTATTGCTTTCAGAGTTTATGTATATTGAGAATCATTTTACTGTTGGTACTATTTTAGTTACATTTTATATAAGTCAAATATCTTGGTGACTTTTATTAAAGTTTACAATGAATATATATATATAGTTACTTGCATATATGGTTGTATTTTTGTATGGTTTTAAATTATATGAATTATGCATTTAAAACTAAATAATGAGGAATTATATCTTATGTACAAGAATATGAAGTCATATCCAGAAATGGCTGATGGTAAAACATAAAAATAGTATTTCAAGCTGAGCACAGCATCACATTTGAATATCAAACAAATAAATTGACATTGCTATACAAATTACAGTGAATTTAAATTGCTTTACCAAGTTTAGATGACACCATCACCTGGGTAACAAGCTCATAAGTTATACAGAAGGAATTCGCATTAGATTTTAGAATATTTATTTCTCAATATTCCCAGTCACACAAAAGAAAATAATCAAATTGATTGTTTTGTTAAAAACACACAATTTTGGAATGGCCCTTATGTGTATGTGTGTTCTCTTATAAAAAAGTACATGCATCTTTAAATTGTTTAAAAACATGCAGAGCCACTATAAATTACCTTATCAGCATAGACAACAGCAACTGTTTCATCAGGCACTAACTGAAACCTAGCAACCTGTGCTTGTGTGATTAAAGTCCTGTATGCTTGTTTCTTTTGAGAAGAAAGAAAACAAAGTGAGGTGAAAGATTTCAACAGTCTTTTTTTCAGAAATACTTTCTGTTGGTGCTATAACTTTTACTATGACACATATTATATTCTCACTTTATAGAACATAATATTAATAATTTATTGTGTACCTACACCTACGTCTTGCAAGAGTGAGAAAGAAAGTTATCATTTGATTCTGAAAATCATGGGTTGAGAGGGAATGCTACTGTTTTCCAGTAAAAACTGCAGCTGAAAGAGAATGAAAGCATGGAAGGCACAGAGAGGAAGATAAATAAAGAAACAATGAATAAAATCTGAGTTAATGTAGCAAAAATGGCAATGTGTAAAATAATTATAATTCTGATTAAATGATTCTATTTTGAATACCAAAGTGAACAAAATCAGCCACCAAATTTTCTTTTGTAATTTTTATAAGACATTAATAAATCGATCCTATATTTAACATGATATAGAAAAACAAAACATACATTATTTGTATAATGTTTATTGAGTGGTTAAAATTTCATTTTTATTAGCAAAATGATTGACAATTCCAGGACTTCTAGCATGCAAATGAAATGCTTTTTTATCCCCTAAAATCTCTACAATATGGAGGTCTCCCATGGAGTAAAGGTGTGAGATCTATTCAGTGTGGGGTAATTTTTTGTATCTAAATTCACAACTCCTCCTTGTGAAAAAAAAAAAAAGGGGGCGGATGGTTTCTTCAGAAAATGGAATATTAATATGGAAAGGATATTTCAGGAGCTCTCAAAAGTTTTTTTTTTTTTTCCTTAAAAATCAGGGATTTTCTTACATTTTATTCTGTGACTTGCATTTATTAATAATGAAAAAAAAAAAAAATGGAAGTCTCTAAGTCACAAACTGAGCATTTCATGCTGAATGTAACAATGATGCCCCTTAAAATTTTCTTGGAAACTATACTGTTGTTAGGTGCTGTCGAGTCATCACTGACTCATGATGACCCATGTACAACAACAAAACACTGTCCAGTCCTGCACCAGCGCCATGATCCCTGCTATGCCTGAGCCCATCATTGCAGCCACTGTGTCAATCCATCTTGTTGAGGGCCTTCTCCCTTTTTGTTGTCCCTCCACTTTACCAAGCATGATATCCTTCTCCAGGGAATGATCCCTTCTGACAACATGGCCAAAGTAGGTGAGACAAAGTCTGGTCATTCTTGCTTCCAAGGAGTATTCTGGCTGTTTTTCTTCAAGGAAAGATTTCTGAGTTCTTTTAGCAGTCCATGGTACTTTCAGTATTCTCTGCCAACACAACTACTCAAAGGCATCAACTCTTCTTTGGTCTTCTTTATTCATTTTCCAGCTCTCACATGCATATGAGGTGATTGAAAATGCCATGGCTTGGGTCAGGTGCACCTTAATCTTCAAGGAGATATCTTTGCTCTTCATCACTTGAAAGAGGTCCTTTGCAGCAGATTTGCCCAATGCAATAACTCTTCTGATGTTATGACTGCTGCTTCCATTGGTGTTGATTGTAGAACTAAGTTGTATGAAGTCCTTGACCACTTCAATCTTTTCTCCATTTATCATGATGCTGCATATTGGTCCAGTTGTGAATAGTTTTGTTTTCTTTATATTCAAGTGTAATCCACACTGTAGACTGTAGTCTTTAATCTTCATCAGTAAGTGCTTCAAGTCATCCTCACTTTCAGCAAGCAAAGCTTATTAAAAAAGCAAATATATTAAAGTATATTATGCAATAAAAACTACTTCATGCTTATAATACTAGCCAAATCAAAACTGAAAATTATATTTCAATTCACTAATTTGTTTCAGGAAATATATTTCTTTTAAAAGAATTTTGTTGAAAATGACAAGTTGTTGCAGAATTTGCAAACAGTTACCATGCAGCTTAACATTTCTTTCTAAACTCATTCCTCTTTCTTTTTTTTTGAATTAATTGTACTGTAGTTAAAACATATTTGAATAATGGTTTGATTTAAATTGAATTATAATAAGAATTTTCAGAAAATATGTTTCACTACTTTATCATAATATTTCTGCTTTAATCCTTGGCCTTAATTTTTTTTGTCCTTGATTTCTGTGTCACAAGGTTGAGAGGATATAGATAGTGATTAATATAATCTGGATTCTAATTCCTCTTGGATAGTACTGCTTCTGACTCATTGTATTATCTCTTCTTGGAAACATGTGTGTGATTATTTTCTTCCAAATATGAATACAAGGCCAATGAAAGTCTGATATACGTATAGATTTCATTTCTGAAATATCAATCACTTTCACAGCAAAAAACCTGCATTATGCATAGGTGAGGTACAGATTATCCGTAGCCAGCCTTGGCATTTTTAATTTTTATATAAAGAATAAAGAGCTACAGTTGAAAGGGCCAAACTCTTTTGCCTGTAGAAACACTTTATAGTAAATTATGACATCACACAGAGTCACCAAGTTTCAAAGTACAATGGAGCATATAGGAGGATCTCTATGGTGAAGACTGTTGGATTTATAATGTACGAGCTTAATTTGGCATGCTGCATATCTTCAAGATCCTTGCTCAGAATAAATATGTTGTTGTTGCTGTGTGCTGTCGAGTCGGACTCAACTCATAGCGACCTCTCCTTGGGTTTCCGAGGCAGTATCACTACAGAAGTAGATTGCCCAACCTTCTTTCTGAGGAGTGACTGGTGGATTTGAACCACCAACCTTCTGTTTAGCAGTCAAGTGTCTTAGTCACTATGCTACCACAGAATAAATATAATATAGTTCAATTTACAAGTTGAATTATTTTGAACGAAGTTAAATGCAGTCTATGTAACACATTGAAGGCTCTTTAAGAAACAATGCTTCAATAAAAGTTGATTTTATTTCTCAATACCAGCCTAACAATTAATGGAAAGTTATCAAATATATATCACAGAATTATTATTCTATGAATATGACTAGCACCAAATAATATTACAATGAGTTTTTTCTTTTTTTTTTTTTTCTTTTGTGCTCCCTATAACATCTTAATATTTCCTAAAAAGTGCTACTGAAATTATTATTGAATGAACTGTATAGATATATGTTCAAAATGAATTTCTACTTTTGTCATCAAAAATAATAAGAAGGCTTTATTAAATCTCAGGTAGTATTTTAAATATTTTTAGATATATTCATTAATTAAATCTTTCCACAGTCTTTCTCAGTTAAGGAAGTTTTCCCTCCATTTTACATATAAGAAAACAGAAAGGGGGAGTAATGTACCCAGGTTCACATAGCTACCACAAAGTGAAACATTTTAAATATCTGAGTCCACATGCTTTATCACCACTCTGTGGGGTTTTGGGGAAACCTTGGAATTCTTTGTAATAGTCTAATCAGTTTTTGACTGGCAATGGCTATGGCATGTAAATAGATAATGAATTTTATTCTCTTCTTTCAACTTGAGACTGACTTAGTATAGTCTCTTAACTTCCTCCATTTCCCAAGCTCACCTGTGTTTCTGTGGTAACATAGGCATTATTCTCTGTATTTATTATGTAATACAGGACCGATATCATCCAATACCCACTTGTTAGGTAGCTCTGAATGTTGACTGTGGAGGTGTCTAATTTGTCATTGTCCAAGTCTCATGCTCAAAAAAACTCACTATGTCAAGTCTATTCTGATGCATAGTGATCCCCATTGGGTTTCCAAGGCCATGAATCTTTTTGGAAACAAACTGCCTCATCTTTCTTAGAGTGCCTGGTGGGTTCAAACCACCAACTTTTTTGTTAGCAGCCAAATTTCTTAACCACTACAACATCAAATCTCTTTAGTCTCATGATAGTTGGTAAATATTGGAATCCTTACTATCAACTATCAGAATTTAAATCTTCTTTGTCTTCCCTTTTCTAGTCAGGAGATAAGATAAATACTTAGAGAAAATAGTTTTCTTCAAGTACTAATTAGAAATTTAATTCAATATACCATTTTAAACATCTTTCTTAAAGAAAAACAGTAAGTCATGTTAATCATGCTTTTTATTATGGATCTCAATCAGTATAAAATATATAAGATCTATAATATAGAGATATAATAGATAAAGATTGATTTAATATAACTCATCTTAATAATAATAATAATTACTACCAATATATATGTGTATGTAAATTATCTCAGAAAATCTGTCAGTATAGGCACTCAAGAATTATTTTTAATTACTAGATATTTTCATTGAACCCAATACGATATTTAAGGCCTAACTTAATAGCATTATTATTTAAAATAACCGAACACATCACAGACTGGAAGAACTAGAGAATTATTAATTTACCTGATTATATATTGGAAGTCATGTCTTCTTTTTCTCAGCTGTTTAACTCTGAATTATTATTCTCTGTTCATAATACAAGGGTTTAGTGAATTGTTTGTACTACAGGGAAAGATTCTATATTTAAATCGAAGCTATTTTTTTAAAAAATAATTTGATTATACTTATTCTAAAAATTTAGAAATACCATTCACAAGAATTTCCAAGAACCTGTACTATATGAAGAAGAAACTCTATTAGATTGAAGAAGTTTCATTAACAATCTGCCTTATGCAAATGAAACAATGTTGTTTGCCCAAAGGAAAGAGGACCTGAAGTACTTACTTATGAAGATCAAAAACTATAGCCTTCAGTATTGAATACATCTCAATATAAAAGAAATGAAAATGTTCACAAATGGACTAATAAGGAATACAATGATAAGTGGAGAAAAGATTGGGGTGTCAATGATTTCACTTTACAGGGATTAACATCTATGTATGCACCAATTTAGAAATAAAATTATATATTATAATGGATAATCTGCTGCACAAGACCTCTTTTAAGTAGTAAAGAGCAAAGATGTCACTGAGGAAAATGGTATGCCTAACCTAAGTCATTATTCTTTTTTCAATTACATCATATAGATGTGAAAGCTAGACAATAAATAAGGAAGGGAGAAGGAAGAATGATGTCTTTGAATTACGGAGTTGTTGAAGAATATTGACTATGCTATGGAGTCCCAGAATGAACAAATTGGTCTTTGAAGAAGAACAGCCAGAAGGTTACTTAGAAGCAAGGATGGCCAGAATTTGTATTGTGTACTTTGGATACATTATGCAGAAGAGCTAGTCCCTGGAGAAAGACATAATGCTTAGTAAAGTAGAGGGTTAGAAAAAAATTATTAGACTTCATTGTCATGGATTGATGTAGTAGCTACAATGATGAGCTCAATCATAACAAAGGTTATCAAGGTAGTGCAGGACCTGGCACTATTTCATTCTGTTGAACATAGGGAAGCCATAGATCATAATGGACACAATGTCACCTAACTGAAACAACAAATCCTCACAACTGAACCAATAAGCAACAACACATGAAATGCAGAAAAAATGAAGTTGTTAGGAATTTTATTTTACTTGAATCCACAATCAACGTCCATACAAGCAGCAGTCAAGATCAGACAATGAATTGTACTGGGTAAATTTTCTGCAAAAGATTTCCTTAAAGTATTAAGGGGCAAAGATATCACTGTGAAGATTATAGCGGATCTGACCCAAGCCATGGTACTTTCAATTGCCTCATATGCATGTGAATGCTAGTCAATAAATAAGAAAGACTAAAAAAATTTAATGCATTTGAATTGTGGTGTTGGCAAGGAATACTGAAAATATGATGGATTGAACCAAGCTGTCTTGAAAGAAGTACAATTGAAATGGCTCCTTAGAAGTAAAAATGGTGAGATTTCATCTCACATACTTTATGTTGTCAGAAAGTCCAGAAACTGGAGGAGACATCATGCTTGGTAAAGCAGAAGGTCAGGGAAAATGGGACAACCCTCAATAAGATGGATTGACTCAGTGGCTGCAACTACGGGCTCAAGGATAGTGAAAATTCCGAGGATGGTGCAAATTGGGGAGTTTCCTACTGTTGTGCATAGGTTCACTCTGAGTTGGAATTGACTTGATGGAACCTAACAACAACAATAGCAAAAAAAATTTATTCGAGAGAGGACATTTTCAAAATAATTTGGTGGATAAAGGTTTTTTTTTTTTTTTTGTATGATAGATATTTCAAATAAATCATACAAGGAAATACAACTGGGGCATTGTTTGAGAACTTAATTTTTGAAATTAGATCAGATGAGAAAGATGGGAAATTGAATCTAATATAAAGCAGAGACACTCATAACACACACACACATAACATACACATTCACACTTTCATACACACAATCTTCTTTTTTTCTTTCTTCTCAATGCTGTAATGGTGTAGTGCCTAAGGGATTTGACTGCTAACCAGAAGGCTAGTGGTTCAAAACCACCAGCCACTTCTCGGAAGGAAGATTGGGCAATCTACTTCCATAGAGATAAAGCCTCTGAAATCCAAGGAGGGGTCGGTATGAGTTGGGATCTACTCGACAGTAGTGTTTGGTTTTGATTTGTGATAACTTAAATTGTTTCTATCTCGGTAACTAATTTCAAGAATTTATTTCTTAATCAATGTTGCTTGTTTTCTTACCTACACTTTTTTTTTTCCTCACAGTTTTCAAAACACCATAAGAAAAACTTGAGTGGCTGATAGATTCAGGGTATATTTTATCTCACCACAATTACATACGATATTCATGAACTCTCTTACATGATATTCTGTCTTGTTTGAAATTTTAACTAGACACAAAATTTATAAGGGTTACTAAGCATTAGAAGTAGCAAGTTAGTAATATATATGGCTCTTAAATTTAGATCCAGGGGCACCTTCGAGTCAATAGAATTTGTCTTGAAGTCCAGGGATTCTTGAAAATTTCTTTTCGATTTTCTAATATTTTAGTGCAGTGCCTGACATTTGACTGTCAACCAGAAACTTGGCAGTTCAAACCTACCAGCTGTTCTATGGAAGGAAGATGGGGCAATCTACTTCTGTAACGATATACCACCTTGGAAACCTAATGGGGGTTGCTATGAGTTGGAATCAATTCAGTGGCAGTTTGTTTGTTTTTTTGGTTGTTTTAATGTGTATTATTTAATATGTGTCATTTGACACACATATCAATATATGTGTCCTTGAATATGACTTTGTTGCTGTTGCTATATGCTGTCAAGTCGGACCCAACTCATAGTGACCCCTCCTTGGGTTTCTGAGGCAGTATCACCACAGAAGTAGATTGCCCCATCTTCCTTCCAAGGAATGGCTGGTGGGTTTGAACCGCCAGACTTCTGGTTAGCAGTCAAGTGCCTTAGCCACTATGCTACCAGAGCTCCTTTGAATATGACTAGCACCGAATAATATTACAATGAGGTTTTTCTTTACTTTTTTTTTCTTTGTGCTCCCATCACTTCTTCTTTTCTTTTTTATTCCCCTATCATTTGTCAAAAAGTACTACTGAAATTATCATTGAATGAACTGTATAAATGTTAAAAGTGTATTTCTACTTTCATGTTCATACATTTAAGTAACATTTTAGTAAGTGCTTCCTACTAGCACATACAAAATGTGCTTTGCTTGGTTGTTGTAACCCACCAGCTACTCCAAGGAAGGAAGACTGGGCAATCTACTTCCATGAAGTTTTATCACCTTGGAAACCCAAAGGGAGTCGCTATGAGTCAGAATTGACTTGATGGCAGTGAGTTTGGATTTTTGGTTTTTAAATAATATGCAAATGTGATAAAAATATATATCAATAGAAACACGAAAAAAATATAAAATTTCAATGTAAGCTACGCATTTGCTGTGCCACATAAATTTTACATTTAACATTGATTATTATATTTATTTTTGTTGTTACATGCTGTAACATATTACATTAGGTTTCTGTAACAAATATAGAATAGATGATGCTTGGAAAGTTTTTATAGGCCAAATTTTCTACATAAAAATTTAAACAATATATTCTTTAACACTTTTCTTCTAATTTTTCTAAAAAAAAATTAATCAGCTCTAATCACCATTCTGCGTACTCAGAATTATGCTCTAAATTGATATGCGGGATTCCACAGTAAGAATATGTGACAGATAGGGGTGAGAACAAAGAAATGTAAGCATTTTTAAAGTGTTGTTGTTAGGTGCCATCCAATCAGCTATGATTCATAGCAACCCCATGTCCAACAGAATGAAACAGTGCCAAGTCCTGTGCCATCCTCCAAGTCCTTCCGACACTTGAGCCCTTTGTTGAAGCCACTGTTTCAGTCCAACTCTTTGAGTGTCTTCCCCTTCTTTGCTGACACTCTACTTTACTAAGTATTATATTCTTCTCCAGGGAATGGTTCCTTCGGGCAAAATGACCAAAGTAGGTGAGATGAAGTCTAGCCATTCTTACTTCCAAGGAGCATTCCAGCTGCACTTCTTCCAGGAAAGATTTGTTTATTCTGGCAGTCCATGGCATTTTCAGTATTCTTCACCAACACCACCATTCAAAGGCATCAACTCTTCTTTGATATTTCTATTTCATTCTCCAGCTTTCACATGCATATGAAGCCATGGTATGAAGCTACCACAGCTTGGATGAGGTGTACCTTAGTCTTCCAAGTGATATTGTTGCTCTTTAACACTTTAAAGAGTTCTTTTGCAGCAGATTTCCCAGTACAATATCTCATATCCAGACTGTTGTTTCCATTGGTGTTGCCTATGGATCCAAGTAAAATAAAATCCCTGACAACTTCAATCTTTTCTCCATTTATTATGATTTTGCATATTGGCTCATTATGATAATTTTTATTTTCTTTGTGTTGAGATGTAATCCATACTAACAACTATAGTCATTGATCTTCACCATTGATTGCTCCAAGTCATCTTCATTTTCAGCAAACAAGATTATGTCATCTATATATCACAGGTTGCTAATGATTCTTCTTACAATCCTGATGTTTCATTCTTCTTATACTTCAACTTCTCAAATTATTTGCTTAGCATACAGATTGAATAAGTATGGTGAAAGGATACAACCCTGACATACACCTTTCTTGATTTTGCATCATACATTATTCCCTTGTTTTACTCAAAAGACAGTCTCTCAGTCTATACAAAGTTTCTTTGTGCGTACAATTAAGTGTTCTGGAATTCCAATTCTTTGCAATATTATCCATAACTTATTATAATCCACACAGTCAAATGCGTCTGTACAGTCAATAAAACACAGTAGTCATAATTCTGGTATTCTTTGTTTTAAGTTAAGATCCATCTTCAAAATAATGCCTTTATGTAAATCTATGTTAAACTGATCATGTATGGTTTCAAAATTAAAGTCCTTATAAATTTTGACCGCAATACTGAGGTTGTAGATTAATCTGTCTACAGTAATACTTTTTTTTTTTTTTTTTAAGGGAAGGCAGCTCTTTTTTGTTTATTATTTCTTCCAGCCACTCCTTGGAGGGAAGGTTGGGCAATCTACTTCGTAGTGATACCACCTCAGAAACCCAAGGAGGGGTCACTATGAGTCAGGACCGACTTGATGGCACATAACAATAACAACAACTTAATGGTTTAAAGAACTCAAACCCCCAGAGTAAACTAGCAGCGAGGATACAGGACACATTCTAATCCTTGTGATGCTTTTTCCATGTGCCCCTTACAGTTGCTCCATCCCCTCCTTCTGGTACCATTTACTGCCCAGCAGTCATGCTTCCCTTTACTCCCATGGCAGGGCAGCATTTGCCATAGCTTCTCTACTCCTAACATAGACATTGTTGGCACCTGACAGTTCCAGGGAGTTTGCTGGCTCCCAGATCTGGATGATGGTGATGGCAATACATAATCAGGAAGCAGTCATACCAAAAGGGTGGTAGGGGTGGCCAGGGCCCTTACTGCCAGCCACGATCCCAGCACCTCCACAGTGGTCCCAAGACCACTTCTCTACAAGAACCTGTGCCCACCTACTCCCATACCTAGATAGCCACAGAGTCCCATCTGGCCCTGATGTACAACTGGCAAGGCTGGCCAGATTTATAAGGCAGGCTCACATAGGGTTTTAAATAATAGCCTTTACAGAGATTGAACTACAGATTGCACTCCTGTTTATAATATGGCGTTTGCCGGATGTCCAAATCACATAATGTCCTATTTCACAGAACATACCACAGATGTTAAGTGACACTTACTTGTATTTTATTAAAAATGATCAGAGATGAAGAAGATGGAAAATATCAAGCTACAACTAAATTTTTTCATGATTCCTAGTAAATACAGAAGTTTATTTCAATGAAATTAATCCAGTAATAATAAAGTAGACATTAATGTTTTGTAATACATGATTTCTCAAGCCTGATCAATTACTTATTGATTGAAAATGCCTGTTAATCATGTTACAATCCCATTCAGCATTATTGGAAATTTAAAAGTGAAAGTTCTACCTTTACTTTAAATACATGTTTGTATGCTTTTCATCGATTCAAATAGAGGTAATAGTTGAGTATAGAAGAGATGTAAGGATGGAAAATAATTTAGGAAGAAAATAAATCATTAAAGGATAAACATGAAAAAAATAAATAAATCCACTGCCATCAAGTTGATTCTGACTTATAGCCACACTTATTTGGTTTCCAAGGCAATAAATTGTCAGAGAAGTAGATTGCCCTGTCTTCCTTTCACAGAGTGGCTGTTGGGTTTGAACCACCAACTATCTGGTTAGCAGTCAAATGCCTAAGACACTGTGCCACCAGAGATCCTATAAACATGGAGGGGGCTTAAAAATATATCTAGAACTTAAGTACTTTTAAATGGCGTGGATTTACACAGAAACTTGTTTTATTCTGACATATAAGAAAACCAAAATAAGTTACAAATTTCAATTCAAAGCAAAGAAGGAATCTCTCATTTACTTAATGTCTGTGATATGCAGATGACAAAACCTTGCTGGCTGAAAGTGAACATGACTTTAACCACTTAAAGATGAAGATCAATGCCTATAGTCATCAGTATGGATTACACCTCAACATAATACTCATAATTGGACATATAAGCAACATCATGATAAATAGAGAAAAGATTGAGGTTGGCAGGAATGTGATTTTACTTGGATCCACATGCAACACCCATGAAACCACCAGTCAGAAAATCAGACATGATACGGCCCTCAGCAGATATGCTGCAAGGAACTTCCTGAAAGATTTAAAGAGGAAAGATTTCTCTTTGAATTCTAAGGTGTGCCTAACCAAAGCCATGGTATTTTCAATTGCCTCATATGCATGTGAAAGCTGGAAAATGAAATAGGAAGACCAAAGAAGAGTTGATGCCTTTGAATTGTGGTGATGCCAAAGGAAACTGAAAATACCATTAAGTTGCATAGGTTTTTCAGTAATCTCTGTGGAAAGAATAATAGTCTCTTGTGATGCTACAAATGTCTTTTAAAAAGGTGGCTGACACTGTCAGGGGTAGTGGCTGAGAAATCTATGTAGTCTTGTTTGATGTTGAATACAAGGCCAAAGTACTGCATTCATTGGCTAGAGCAGACTTGTTATGTGAATAAGAGCTTCTATTTCTAGGTGTAATCCTCAGGATATTTTTGAAAGAATGCTCAAATATGATAAAAAATAATAATAAAAAATCTATTTAAATTAAAAATGATCAGTTATTGATAAGGAAAATAAATTTTAATTAATATTTCCAAAACTATAAAATTTAAACAAGCCTGGATAATGATACGGTGAAAATCTAGCCTATAACTCAATGAAAAAACTTGAGATAATGACATGTGAGGTAATTATGAATTCTATTGAAGCTACCATGGACTATGATATTTTAGTAAGAATTTTTCAACAATTATCTGAACATATGCATAATATGGGTCAAATATATAATAATAAAA
>NW_006922232.1:802691-811833 GCF_000298275.1 Orycteropus afer afer | reverse complement strand
ATACTTTTATTTGAAAATAATTTGTTTTTCTCTTTAGTATTTGTCTTATCTATAAAGAGATATCAATATCTAAATACCTGCAAAGCTTAAAATAAAACAATAGATTAAGGCTACTATGTAATAGTGAAAGTGAAGGGTCAATATAGACAAATATGAAAAGGCAGCAGGCTGAAGAAAAGATTGCTATTTCACAGTGTTGATCTGTTGAATTTCAATAAATAATGAATGTGAAATCTGCAATGTCAAGGAGGGATGGAGGCTGGGGATATTGCAGACTGACATTACTATAATTAAGGCATGATAAAAGTAGCACCATTTGAGGGCATAACAAAGTATACCATCTGGGCCTGCCAACTATAAATATTAAATATGGAAAAAGAAAGGACAAACAAGCTAATGTAAGCATTGATCCATCTTGCAAATTCCTGAAGAGTCAAAGAAAATCATAGAATCATTATAGCCTCTAAATACTTATGAGAATAATTGTTGAAAAAAGAAGTTGGCATCATTTTGTAATTCACAGAGGAAGATAGAAGACAGATGTCAGAAGCAGATGTACATTTTCCAGAAAGAGAACAAGGGAAATGGAAGAAAATAGAGATGGTTTCCAAAATAGAGACCAAATAAACTGGAAAAAAAAATATAATGAAGTCTGAAAACTATTAACTTGACTGAGTTGGCTTAGTAATCCTATCAAGTTTATGCAAATATCCATGTCTTAACCTCTCAAATTTGAAAGTACAACAACAGTATCCTATGACATACATAACACTCACTGTGTCAGGTCCAGAAGAAAATTAACTGAATAAATTTCAAAGAAATCTACACAGCATACAGGTGTTCCAACAAATCAAATATTGAAAAAGTCTTCATAAAATGATCAAAAGAGGGATTCTTCAACCCATCACTTATCCATCAATTCAATCACCCATCCATTCATACATCTATCTATCTACAAATACTTGAATAAGTATTCCAATTATAGTCTCAGACACAAATATTTTTTTTAGGATGTTTTTGTAGTCAACCAGGTATGTATGATAAAGGAATAATTAATTTTGAATAAGAGCCTTTTAACAGCTTTAAACACACATTAAATTGAGTGATTTTTAATGTATATTCTTGATGCAAATTCTACTTGTCTGATTAACACCTAAAGTACTTCAATTTAACTTTGTCTTTCCTTTGAGTTTCAATCTCTAATTCCTTTATCTATCTATCCATCCTTCCAGCTATCCATCCATCCATCTATGTATGTATGTATGTATGTATGTAGCTATCTAAGTTCATACATATTTACCTATATAGAAAGACTGATAGAAGACAGATACACACAAATATATATAAGCCAAACCCACCGCAATCGATTTATTCCTTCTGGCAGATACTGGATTTCAACAGTCTAGGTTGGGCATTCCTACTTCCGTAGTGATACTGCCTCACAAACCCAAGGAGGGGTCACTATGAGTCGGGGCCGACTCGATGGCAAATAACAACAACAACAACATATTTTGTTTAGCAGCCCAATGCTTTAACTACTACATTACCAGTGCTTCTTGGCTTTAATATACAGAAATGTATTTTCTCACTGTTAGTTGAAAACTTTCTCTCTATACTGACTCTCTGAAGCTTCTGCTGCTAGGTGATCTTCATGTGTCTTGATACCTATCTCCCCTCATCTTTGCTTACTGTTCTGTGCTTCTCTTGTATCTCAAAGGTGATAGGCTTAAGATAAACCTTATGCTGATATGGACTTATCAACTTAAAGAAAACCATTTCAAAATGGAATGACATCCCACAGTATTAGAGTAAAGAATCACAACACATATTTTGGGAACATAATTAAATCTATAACTCCACTCATATGAAAAAGGAAGACAGAAAATCAAAACATATGAAATCTAGTAAATGATTATTTCTTGCCATACAACTTATTTTCAGCTTGGTTAAGTTTGAAGATTTGTTGGCTTTTCTCTCTAGTATCCCTAGCAGGTTGATACTGTCTTTTTCTTTCTAAATACCCTTTAACCCACTGTTGAGGAAGGACAAGGCAACTTCTTAAAATTCTGCCTATGCTCTCAGGAAATGTCACTTGTTTGGCAGGGCTCCCAATGTGTAGCACAGTTTGGTCCCCTTCACAGTCCCCAAAACAGCCAGGCCTGACACCGGCAAGCTCTTTCAATGACAGGCATTCATTTATCTGAACTTACTCTGAACTTAAAGAATATGCCTTTTTAAAAAATGCACTCTGATGCCTTTCTTACCAGTCAGGATATCTTCCCGAAAAGTTGTCTTATGCAATAGAGTAGTTTTAAGGAGATTTTTTTCCCTGAAATATCCTAAAAAAAAAAAAAAAAAAAGTATTCTTTTAGACTTGGCATTTGGCTTTGTTTAATAGAAGTAGAATTTAAAGTTCACTCATTTAAATTTCATGTAGAAAAGAGGGACAAAAGTAACAAGGACATGACATAAATTTTAATGATACTGTTTTACATGGAAATATCTGAGACCTTTTTAATTTTCTCATGAAGAGCTTTACAAAGAAAATAAATATTACAAAATTAGGATGTAAAGAGATTTGTTGTAGCAATGCTAATGCTATCCTAATTCATGTGTAATATGAAATTAGAGTCTTAATTTGTTCATACATTTTCATTCACCAGGAAATCTTTCTGTATGATCACAGAATCAGAGGTTCTGGAGTCAGGTGACCTGCATACAAGTATTGACTCCACTATCTACTACCTCTAAAATATTAACAACAAATTCCTTAACTTTTCTGTTTCTCCTTATCCTCAACTTTATAAGGATACAAATAGTAATTTACCCTTAACTAATTGTGAAGAATAAATTAATTAACCCATGTACTTGGAATAGGGACTAATGTTTAATGAGTGTTCACTATTTTTTAGCTCATAGTTGGTATTAGTATTTCTAAGTTTCATTCATGAACAAAATCTGCCAGTTGAAAAGAATATTTTTTTCTTCCACCAAGATGTTTTTGCAAAGTTAAACTTCATCTCATATAAAGGATATATTATACATGAAGTTTCATATTATTTTCTATGGGCTCATGTATATGTATATCGTTGTTGTTATTTTGCCGTCGAGTCGGCCCCGACTCATATATATATAATACATATATATATATATATTTCATATAACAAAACTCTTTTTAATCTTATCTACCCAAACTCTTAACATTGTGCCTTACAGAATTTTACTTACATTTGCATACTCTTCTTTAATACAGACATCAAATATTCATATATTTGTAGTTTTAATTCTTTAATTTTTGTATTTTATTCATTTGTGTTTTAATTTATTTAATGTTGTAAGACAGAAATACAACTTTATTTTCCTAAAATGAAAAAAGGACACTTTCTTATCCAAATTTTAAGTAAATCAAGGGAAAAAGGGCATATTTTGAGTGGAATTATATAAATTCATAAATTTAAGGATAATTAATACCTTTGCAATATTAACACAAACTTCTCAGTATATATTTTAAAATAATTTTAACTGCCCATATTGTCATTTTTGGATACATCATTGTAAATACTTAGTATCTATGCTTCACAAAAATTAAAACTATTTCCTTAATAATCAAAATTATTTGTATCTTATGAGACAGAACTCTTCTCAAATTTGCTTAAATGATATTAAAAAAATTGCTTGTTAATGATAAAGGGAAATTTAGTGGGGTGTAGAAAACTTCCGTTTGATAGGATCTAGGGGTGCCATGACAGAATTAAGTCTTTGTATATTTCTCTCTCCATGTTGTACTCTATTTTCATCCTTGTTGCTTTCATAACAAGGGGGGGGGGCTGTCTTGTGTCGTGTTGATGATGGCTACTAGTAACTCCAGGGCTATATAGTGTACTAAGCTAGCTATTTCAAGGGAACCTAGGCATCTTTCATAATTTTTACATTTCTGCAGAGGGCTCTCCTTCAGTCATCTATTCACTTCCTTAAACCTCACAATATGAGGGTGTTGTTGTTATGTACTGTCGAGTCAGACCTGACTCATAGTGACCCTTCCTTGGGTTTCCTAGGCAATATCACTACAGAAGTAGATTGCCACATCCTCTTTCAGAGGAGTGGCTAGTGGGTTTGAACCGCCAGCCTTCTGGTTAGCTGTCAAGTGCCTCAGGCACTATGCTACCAGAGCTCCCAATATGAGGGTATGGATTAGTATGGATTCGTAAGTTTGACCTAAGTCATTTATTCTCCTTGGACTTGGAGCTGTAATATAAGGAAGTAATACAGGGACTGTCAGGACATGAATGGGGAAGGGTAGTTGAAAAAATAATAATGGGCAATCCAAAACAAATTTTCAAACGTGGCATATCCCTGGGCAAACAACTGTGGGTAAAAGAGTCGTGTAATAATATTGTCTTTGCGAGCTCTGGTAGCATAGTGCCTAAGGCACTTGACTGCTAACCAGAAGGCTGGCAGTTCAAACCCGCCAGCCACTCCTCTGAGGGAAGATGGGGCAATCTACTTTGATAGTGATACTGCCTTGGAAACCAAAGGAGGGGTCACTATGAATTGGGTCCGACTCAATTGGCACATAACAGCAACAACAACAACACAAATACCGTGAAGGGATGAAGTATTTATGGCCTTGGTA
Organism: Orycteropus afer afer; assembly: GCF_000298275.1. Taxonomy (NCBI): domain Eukaryota; kingdom Metazoa; phylum Chordata; class Mammalia; order Tubulidentata; family Orycteropodidae; genus Orycteropus; species Orycteropus afer. The sequence goes on along the minus strand of NW_006922232.1, from coordinate 807,200 downwards.
AAGTTATTACAAGAAGATCAAACATGTGTTGTTCCACATTTGTATAATAAAATTCTGGACAGAATGTTACATAAAAATATGGATGCTTCACATCAAAATTAGCCTTATGGAAGAGGGAAAATTCACGTGGTAGAAATGTACCTAACAATATTATTTATATTGTAGTTTCTACCTTATCAGATGATCAATAACTTCAGAATACCAATATGAAGGGAATCAATTTTCAGAAAAGTAGAAAGTGTCCAGGAGTATAAAAGGCTACTTTTTCCATTCATGGGATGATCTTCTGTCCCCTGACCCCCAATACAGCTTCCTCTGGTGACTACAATGACTATACGTTATTTTCATTTGTTTTCTTTAGAATCCTTTAGCTTTGGAAGTCTTTATCTTGCATTTACACATTAATATGACATAATCCAAATTCCTTTTAATATCGAAAGAAACTATTAAATCTATAAAATAATTATAAAAGAAAAAAAATAACAATGAAAACTCATCAGGTTATCTGAAACAATTTTTATATGAAATTGTTTCTGTAAAGATTATTCACAATTTATATTTTATTTCATTTGCTTAGGTCTTTGCTATCAACTTGTAAGTAATAAAACAGAATATTATAGATGGCTACTAAAGAAAATTGAGAACAATATTTCCAGTGTATCTTCAGGAGAAATTAAAAGTATGTTCAATATCATTTTTTTTTTTCAAACATGTTAATGTTTCATAGGAAAGACTCTGGAAGCAGGGAAGCTGGCTTCAAGTTAAGCATTTTTGTCCCTAGATATGTAACGCAAACAAGTTACTTCACTTTTTGAGCTTCAGTTTCTTCGCTGGTGAAAACTGAGTTATAAAAATACTTTAGTTCAGAAATAGTCAAGAAGTTTAGGTGAGTTGACACATACACATCACATACAATAATGACATCATACAAATACAAATACATATCAGATGTTAATTCAGTGACAAACTTTGAAGTGATATTTATCATGTCATCTGTTATAGATTGAATCACATCCCAAAAAATGATATGTTAAAGCCACAAACTCTGGTACATGTGAATATGACCTTGCTTGAAAATAGGGCCACTAAAAATATTATCAGTTAACATGAGATCATACATCCTGAAATAAGGTGGGTTTTAATACACACAGTGATGTTTTTGTAAAAGAGAAGAATAAATATGGAGAGGCAGACGTCGGAAGGATGGTCATGAGAATATTCTCTTCTAAGTCAAGGAATTCTTGAGGTTACCAGATGTCAGAAAACAAGAAATGATCTTTCCCTGTATCAGACAGAAAAGCATGGCCATGGTAATGGCTTGAATTCAGACTTGGAACTTATATAATTGTGAGACAATAACTTTATGTTCTTATAAGCCACCAAGCTTATGTTTTCTTTTTTTTTGTTGTTGTTTTTATCACAGTCCTAAGAAAATAGTATATTATCCCTTTCTGCTTCCTGATAAGTATATACTAAAGGTCAGCCACTTGACTGCTAACCAGAAGGCTGGCGGTTCAAACCCACCAGCCGTTCCTTAGAAGGAGGGTTGGGTAATCTACTTCTGCAGTGATACAGCGTAGGAAACCCAAGGAGGGGTCTCTATGAGTCAGATCTGAATTGATGGCACATAAAAAGAACCAAAGATTAGCCTGAGAAGTGATGCAGTTCATTTTTAGGTCTCTGTTGGCCTTGTTGACCCCTATCCATAGAATTTAGGGCCCTTTGATGTGTCCTAAAATTTCATGTCAAATTTTGTGTATAATGACTCATATGTATTTTCTAAGCAAAAAAAAAAAAAATCAATTTTCTAAACAATCCATAAAAATGATCTGATTTTTAATTTCTTTTAAACATGCAATTGGCTAAGACTAAGCAATTGTATTAGGGATAATATGTTATGGTATTTACAAGCAAGATAATAGACTTTATTAACAGAGTTTCTCTAAGTAAGTCCCTTAACTTCTCAGAACATTTATAAAATGGAAATAATTATACTTAGTTTTCATACTTGTGAAAATTAAATGATGCATATGTAGCCAAGTATGCAACTCAGAACCAACTACTTGTGAAGGGCTCAAAATGTGGCAGCTATATTTACTATTAAGTATTATTAGAGAAATAATTTTATCATAATTTTTTTAACTGCATGTCCAAAAAAAAAAAAAAAAAAGCATGGTAAAGCTGAGACCCCGATAATTTAATTCTTTCCTGAAGGTAAAGTAGACATTTCTAGAGCATATGCCAATGAATCCAGGCCAATACATTTCTATGCAGCAGCAATTTACTGCTCACAGCTTGAGCGAGTTAATATACATTCAAAATTTTCCAGACCTCTGCTCTCCAAGCAATATTTGGCTCAATATACATCTTTAACAAATGTGGCTTAGTCTTTTTAATTTCTTTTTATGACCTTGATATGTTGATTTCAAGATAGGATAGAGAGTAAGGAAATGTGGCTGTCACGGTTAATCAATGGTCACACTTTTGAAATTCCAGTTCCAGTAAATAGATTTTATATTTTTTCTTATTATATGTTTAAAAGATAAGCTGGTAAAGTGAAAAAAAAATGAATGTACTTTTTGAAATATGATATACACAAAATGATTTCATATTTTAAATATTGGTTCACTTGAGCAGAAGTCTATTTATTAAACATCTCAGAAGTCAACCACTCAATAATCTTTAAATTGAACTTTCATATTATGAGTGTGTTTTCTCTTTAAAATGTCAGGTCCCACAGTTGTGTGTTTTAGTTTCTTATCTGATTGCTTTTGTTTTTTACACTCAGAATATTCTTTGATATTATTTTTTGGTTTAATTGCTCATTAACTTATGGAATGCACTATATCTAGCATTAAACAGTAAAAAAAGAATAGACTATTTCAAGATGGATGGTAATTTACATGAACCATTTTGTATATTCATAAGATTGGCATATGCTGTTCAATATAGAACATTAAGTATTTTTTTATGATAGAAAACAAGAAGTGGTCGTTTTATGGGAGGGAAAGGGAAGATATTAAATGGAGAGGACAGTCATTTACTTTGGGCATTTTCAATGATGTGAAGAAATATTGCACTAAATTAGGACAGATACAAAAGCCAAAAATGGATGTCAGAAACTCATAATAGCAAAAAATATTTGGAAAAGTAGGATGATGAATAATTAATACTGAAAATAAGAAAAACTAATAGCAAAGTTAAAAGGAAAAAAAAGGCACTCCCTACTTCTCAAAATTATTTCTTCAAGAATATGGTAGGTGCAAATACTATTTGTCTTCTGAAAATAACCTTTACATAGTATAAAACTACTTGCTACCTGTCTTGTATTTTATTAATACTATATTTCTCCAAAATTCAGAGATATGTGACATTCCAATTTGTGTGTGTGTGTGTGCCATGATCTACAAAAATCAAGTGCAATCATACCACTGCTCATAAATCTGCCAATAATTTTCTGCTTGCTAGTCATTAGAACATCTAGACTCCTTAATATCCTCCTTAGGTTTTGTTCAATTTTTTCTGCTTCTCTATTTTTTTATTCCTTTCATGAAGAAATAAACGTTTTACTATTCTTGAAACAGTCTAACCTCTCTGAGCAGTTCTTCTGTTCAGGATTTTTGAACCTACTACTCCTAATGTAGGAGCTCTGGTAGCACTGTGGTTAAAGCATTGGGCTGCTAAACAAAATACCTGTGGTTCTAACCCTCCAGCTGCTCCACTGGAGAAAGATGAGACAATTTTCCCATACATTTACAACCTTGGAAACCTTATGGGGCCATTCTACTCTGTCTGAAAGTGTCTTGACTAATTGATCAATAGAAGTAGGTGGATTCTCCTATTGAGTAGAGCACATTCTTATCTTCACATGGCTTATCTAGATCTTTCCTTAAATGTCACACTCTCAGGGAAGCTTTCCCTTATTACACAGCTTGAAACTCAATCATTATCATCCCAGACCAGTTACAATCTACCCATTAACATATTATAATTTCCTTCAAAATACTTATGTTCACATAAACTAGCATATGATTTAAAAGTTTGTAAAATATATATTTGTATACTTGTTCAGTATTTGTATACAGCCCCAGGGTTACAGGTGAGGAGAGACAACTCAGGGACACCTGAAGTAGCAAGTGGGAAGAGCAGGAGAAAGGGAAATAAAAGCCAGGAACCTGGACAGAGGAGCAGTCAGCCCCAGGGACAACTGAGGGATGCACAAAACAGCAGGGCAGAAGAGCAGGAGAAAGGGGATTAAAAGCCAGGAAGACAGACAGAGGTACAGTCAGCCACAGGGACCCAGGTGCAGGTGATATGAGAGGTCTCCAAAAGCAAGACAAACTTGTCTGTCGGTTTATCCTACTGTGGTGACATGTAGACTTGAGATTTGAGGCTGAGTCTCTGGTGTTTAAAACCCAGCGAGATGCACCTGGTGCACAGGTAACAGCCCAGCTTATAGACTGAGACAGACTAGGAAGAAGGAAGAGGCCATCCACTTCTCAAAGAATT
>NW_006922232.1:781095-799941 GCF_000298275.1 Orycteropus afer afer | reverse complement strand
ACATGGTGGCTGCAATGATGGGCTCAAGTATAGCAGGGATTGTGGGGCTGGTGTGGGATCGGGCAGTGTTTCGTTCTGCTGTGCATGGGGTTGCTATGAGTCAGAAACCACTTGACAGCACTTAACAACAACAACAACAACAAAACTTGCACTTTAATATTTCCATATCTCATTAAAATGTGTGTTACATAAATGATGAGCATTAACTTGTTCACCTCTACTTTCTAGTGTCTAACACAGTACCTGGAAATTATGAGCCAGTCAAGATATATTTGTTAAATGAATGGTAATGTTGCCCTAAAATATTTCCTAACATGGCTACTTCTTCTGTAATTTGCCACTCATTTCCAGAATTTTGGATTTTATGAAGTTGGGAAATTTCAGGAAAAAATGAAAAAAAATGTGTACAAACACACAAACACATATGTGTGTGTGTGTGTGTTTAAAAATTTACTCAGGTGTGCCAGATAAGAGCACTGACCAAATAAACACATGCATTAACATACAGACACACACACACACACACACCCATCACTATTATTTGCAATATTTTATTAAAGAAATAAAAGAAAGTTTGAACATAAAAAATTTAATACCATATAATATGAGAGTAGAAAATGCCAATAGTGAACCTCATTGGGTATCTCAGGCTATAAATCTTTGTGGAAGTAGATCACCCATCTTCCTGGTGTAGTGACAAAGCCATTTGAATGCTAACCACAAAGTTAGTGGTTCAAACCCACCAGTCACTACATGGAAGGAAGACTGGTTAATCTATTTCCATAAAGATTTACTCCCTTAGAAACCCAAAGGGTGGTCACTATGAGTCACAAACAACTTCATGGTTATAATTTTTTTTTTTTTTTTAATCACTACTGCATTTATAGCCATGCAAACTTGTGATTATATAAAACCATGTTGGTAGCAGTATAGACAGACAGGCTATACAGGCCCTGTATAACAGAGTAATGATAAACTAATTGAAACAGATACAGACAATAATCCTGGAACCCTGAGTTTCTTAACTAAGTATAAAGTAATTCAAATACCAATTAGTAGAAGAACATGAATGAAACAGAAAATGAGGAGACAAATGGAGATGTGGACTGTCAGCTGTGCTGACAGCATGACCATTTTGAACATTTGCAAGAAATATTCCAATCCTAGAAATAACCTAAAAATATGCTTCACTTTCTGAGGCCTGCATGGGCAACTGCACTGCTGGATGTCAACTAGAAAGGAACTAGGCCCACATGACCTAACCACACCTGCACTTCCTGCTCCTCACCATTTGCTTTTGCAATAAGTGGTCAACAAAAAATGACATCCAACACCAGCCCAAGTTGCTCTCAGCTACTCTACACAAACAGGTAAGAAGGTCTTTGCAAATATGCTCATCCACTATCACAACCATCAGGAGACAGGTGTTGAATGCCTAAGTGGTGCCAAACGAGTGAACAGAATACCACACTAATCCTGCTCACTTGGATGTATCCAAACAAAATAAAGCAAATAAAAAGAAAGAAAGAAAAACCTGGGGAAATTACATCAAATGTCAACATACATACACTTACCAATTAAGTATAAATACAATGACATCACAATGTGTCAGAGACAAATGACCATCCCAGTTCACAAAAAGAAACAAGATAAAATAATACTACCAAAGGATCAGGATTCAGAGGGCAGAAAACTTCCTTAGGAAGAAGCAGCATTGGAACCACCTGGTAAGGAATTAAAAGCAATTATATTTAGGTACCTTCAGTGGAGTGAGAGACAGATTAAGAAAAACACTGAAAAAATCAAGGAAAACACTGACAAAATTAAGGAAAACACAAATAGAATGCTAGGAAAAATTAGAAAACAAAACAAGAACCAAATGACAAAATAAATAGAAACAATTAAAAAAAACAGCAAATAAAAATTCAGAAGATTAATACTAAGATTTCAGAAATAGATAAAACACTGAAAAGGCAACGAGTAGAATTAAAGGCAGAATTATTGAGATTGAAGACAAATCTCCTGATACTACTTTGCTAAAGATCAATAAAAAAAAAAAAAAAAAAGAAGAAGAAGAAGAAAAACTAAGATTTACATGGGTCATTACCAAGAGAAATAAGTTACACATAATCAGAACTCCAGAACAGGACAAGACAAATAACATCAAACAGAAAATTATCTAAGATTTATTGGAAGAGAATTTCCCTAATACAATGAAAGAAGAGAAGATAATCCATTCAAGAAGTTCATCAAAACCCAAAGAAGGTAGATTCCAAAGGAAAATTACCAGGACAAATCATAATCAAACTTACAAAAATCAAAAACAAAGAAAGAATACTAAAAGCAGCATGGAAATAATGAAAAGTTGCAAACAAAGGGCAATCAATAAGATTAAGCTCTGGTTTCATGGTGAAAACCGTGCAGGTGAGATGACAATGAGATGATGTGTATAAAACCCTGAAACAAATTAAATTGTCAACCAATAATTATATACCCAGCAAAACTGTCCCTCAAATATCATGGCAAAATCTGGATATTTCCAGATAAACAGAAATTAAGGAAATTTATTAAAACCAGTCAACATTACAAGCATTGCTAAAGAGAATCCTTATGATGGAGAACACAGCAGACAACTGATGATTAGCACAAATGAGGATATACCCCAGAAATCAACCCAGACATAGAATAGTCCAAAGCAAAATAAACATTATAGAATATAAACAGAACACTAGATGCATCAATTAGTAAATGAGGACAACTGCAGGAAAAAAAAAAAAAAAAGAGGGGATAAGTAATGCAGATATGTTGTTGTTGTTGTTGTTATGTGCTGTCGAGTTGGACTCAACTCATAGCGACCCCTCCTTAGGTTTCCAAGGCAGTATCACTACAGAAGTAGATTGCTCCATCTTCCTTCTGAGGAGTGGCTGGTGGGTTTGAACCACCAGCCTTCTGATAAGCAGTCAAGTGCCTTAGGCACTATGCTACCAGAGCTCCCAGGGCAGATATAGAATTTCCAAATGGAGATGAAGTAAAGAGGATTACAAGATAGAACAGATGTGTTAAACTTGGGACAAAAATAATAGATCATAGGGTACCCCAAAAGAAAATTAACAAACCATCTCATTAAAATGAAAATGAGGAAAAGCACATATATTTACCAAACATAAAAACAGTAGCAAAGAAGTAAATGATTTAAAAAAAAAGTCATAAAAAAATGAGCTCAGCCAAGTAAATATTTATGAAAGAAAGAAATCAGCAACACTATGAAGAAAACAAATAAGAAAATAACTGCAATAAATTCATGTTGTTGTTTTTGTTAGGTGCTTACAAGCCATCTCCGACTCATAGTGACCCTGTGTGCAACAGAATGAAACACTGCATTGACATGTCCTAGCCTCATTTGGGAGCTCTGGTAGCATAGTGCCTAAGGCACTTGACTGCTCACCAGAAGGCTGGCGGTTCAAACTCACCAGCCATTCCCCGGAAGGAAGGTTGGGCAATCCTACTTCTGTAATGATACTGCCTCAGAAACCCAAGGAGGGGTCGCTATGAGTCGGGCCGACTCGACGGCAAGCAACAACAACAACAACAGCCTCATAACCCTTGCTACAGTTGAGCCCATAATTGAAGTCAGTATGTCAATCCATCTTCTTGAAAATCTTCCCCTTTTTCACTGACCATCCACTTGGCAAAATGATATCCTATTCCATGGAATGGAGCCTTCTGACAAATGAACAAAGCGTGAGGATTCTGGCCTTTCTCTCTTCTAAGGAACATTTGGCTGCACTGTTCCAGGACAGATTTGCCCATTCTACTGACAATCAATAGTATTTTCTGTATTTTTTGCCAACACTACAATTCAAAGGCATCAACTATTCTTTGATTATCCTTATTCATTGTCCAGATATTAAAGAAATATAAGGTGATTCAAAATATGAAGCCTTTAGTTAGGTACATCTTACCCTTCAAAGTCACATCTTTGCTCTTTGACAAAGAGGTCTTTTAAAGAGGCTCTTTTAAAGAGGTCTTTTTTGAAGATATTCCCATTGTCTGATATCTTGACTGCTGCATCCATGGATATTTATAGTAGATCAAAATAAAATGAAATCCCAGACAATATCATTTTTTTCTACATTTATTATAATGTTGCTTATTAGTCCACGTATGAGGAATTTTGTTGTATTTATGTTGAGATGTAATCCATATTGAAGACTGCAGTTTTTTATCTTCATCAGTAAGTGCTTCAAGTCATCTTCAATTTCAGTCAGCAAGGTGGTTTCATCTATATATTGTAGTTTGTTATTGAGTCTTCCTCTAAAATAGAGGAATCTTCATCATATAATCCAGACTTTCAAATTATTGGCTCATCTAATACATTGAATAATTGTGGTTAAAGGATACAATCCTGATGCACATCCTTTCAGATTTTAAACTATGCAATATCCTTCCCTTTGTTCTATTCAATCAACAGCCTCTTTGTGTATGTAGTGGTTCTTTATGAACACAATTTAGTGTTCTGGAATTTCTATTCTTATCAACTATATGTATAATTTATTATGATCCGAAGTGTTGAATGGTTCTGCATAGTAAAAATTGTCGCTCAAATATCATGGTGAAAGTAAGAGATTTTCAGATAAGCAGAAATTAATCAAATTTGTTAAACCACACCAACCTTACAAGAGATACTAAAGGGAGTCCTCTGGACAGAGAACCAATAATAGCAAGGAACTAAAAATCATTAACACATATGATTACATAAACCCAAAACCAACCCAGCTATAGAAGTATCCAAAGTACAATAAGCTTACAAGATTGGAAACAGGGAACCACAGATATCAAGTGACAATCGAGGACCACTACAAACTAAAAAAGAGGGATAAAATAAGGTAGTGTCTAAGACACTTGACTGCTAACCAGAAGTTTGGTGGTTCAAACCCATGAGCCACTCCTCAGAAGAAAGATGCGACAATCTACTTCCATAGTGATACTGCCTCAGAAAGCCAAGGAGGGGTCTTTATGAGTCAGGTCTAACTCAATAGCACATAACAACAACAACACAGAACATCAAAATGGTGAGGAAGTCAAGAGAGTTGCAGCATAGAATGGACTATTTTAAACTTGGGGAGAAAATTATAAATGGCAGTGTAACCTCAAAAAAAAAAAAGATAAACCTTCACATCACATTAAAAAAGAGGACAAGCACAAATATTTAGCAAATATTAATACAACAGCAATGAAATAAATGATAACACAATTTGTAAAAAAAAGTGAGCTCAGCACAGAAACTTACGTGGAACAAAGAAAGCAAGTACACCATGACAAAACACATAACAACATGACAGCAACCAATTCATACTTGTTGATAATTACACTGAACATCAATGAACAAAATACACCACTCAAGAGATGGAGCATTGCAGACTTGATAAGAAAACACAACACTTCAATATGCTGTCTACAAGAGACACACCTTAGAGAGAAAGACAAAAACAGACTAAAAATCAAAGGCTGGAAAAAGATATATCAAGCAAATGGCAACCAAAAAAGAACAGGAGTAACAATTAAATTTCAGATCAAATTGACTTTAAGACAAAGACCACCATAATAGACAAGGAAGGTCATTGAATAATGATTAAAGGATCAATCAAACAAGAAACCACAACTATAATAAATAACCATGGAACCAATGAAAGAGCCCCAAAATACATAAATCAGACTTCAACAGAATCAAAAACATAAATAGATGACCTACAGTCATAGTAGGAAACTAATGCATCATTTTCAGTGAAATACTGAACAACTGAAAAGAAACTCAGCAAAGACACAGAAGAATTAAATGATACAATTCACCAACTTGAACTTATAGACATCTACAGAGCAATTCACCCAACAACAGCACAGTATACGTTCTTTTCCAGTGCACATGGAACATTCTCCATGAAAGATCATATGTTAAGCCATAAAACAAGCCTTAATAAATTTAAAATCATTGAAATACTACAAAGCATCTTCTCAGATCACAATCCTATAAAATTAGAAATCAACAGGAAAATAAGCAGAAAAGAGCAAACACATGGAAACTGAACAACACCCTCCTCAAGTACTACTTAAGTAGTTCCTTAAGCACTACGACACCAGAGAAGTTTTTTTTTTTTTTTAATAATAAAATTGACAAACCACAGGTTAATAAAATAAATTTAAAAAAATGTAATTAAAAAATTCTGTAAATCAAATGAGAATGAAAACTTACCAAAATATTTGGGACACAGCAAAGGTGGTGATCAGAAGTCAATGTATAGGAATAAATGCACACGTCAAGAAAGAAGAAAGAGCCAAAATCAACACCTTCAACCAACATCTCCAACAATTATAAAAAGAACAGAAAGACAAGCCTACAGTCAGCAGAAAAGGAAATAATAAAGATTCAAGCGAAATCAATGAAACAGCAAATAGAAAGACAATAGAAAAAAATTAACAAGACTAACACAGAGCTTTCAAGTCAGATCTGACACATAGTGGCCCCTCTTTGGGTTGCCGAGGCTGTATCACTATGTAAGTAGATTGCCCAACCTTCCTTCCAAGGAATGGCTGGTGGGTTTGAACCACAAGCCTTCTGGTTAGCAATCAAATGCCTTAGGTACTACAATACCAGAAAAGTTTTTTTTTTTTTCCTTTTGTTTTAAATAATAAAATTGACAAACCACTGGCAAATTTAACAAAGGAAAAGAGGGAGGGAATACAAATAACACGAATGAGAAACTAATTGGGCAACATTACAACAGAACCAACTGAAATAAAAAAGGTAATATCAGAATACTATGAAGAACTATATTCCAAAACATTTGAAAATCTATGAGAAATAGACTTATTTCTAGAAACACACAACTTACCTAAATTATTACAGACTGAGGTGGAAAAATGGAACAAACCCATAACAAAAGAAGAAATTGAACAAGTAATTCAAGGACAACAACAACAACAACAACAAAAAAAAACCTGGCCCAGAAGTTTTCACTGGAGAAATCTACCAACCATTCAGGGGAGAACTGACACCAATCCTACTCAAACTATTCCCGAACACAGAAAAGGATGGAATCTTCCCAAATTCATTTTATGAAGCAAGCATAACCTTGTTACCCAAACCACAAAAAGATAACACTCAAAAGGAAAATTACAGACCAATATCCCTGAAGAATATTTAAGAAAACATCTTCAACAAAATCCCAGTCAGTGGACTCCAATAGCATGTCCGAAAAATAATATATTATGACCAAGTGAGGTTCATACCAGGTATGCAAGGATGGTTCAACATTAGAAGAACAATCAATGTCATCTATCACATAAATAAAACAAAGGAAAAGAACCACGTGATCATATCAATTGATGCATAAATGGCATTTGATAAAATCCAATATCCACTTCTGTTCAAAACTCTCAGCAAAATAAGAATAGAAAGGACATTCCTCAACATAATAAAGGGCATAGGCACAAAACCAACAGCCAACATTATTCTCAGTGGGAAAAGACTGGATCCGTTACCCTAATGAACAGGAACCAGACAGAGATGCCGTCTATCACCACTTCAATTCAACATTATCTTGGATGTCCTAGCCAGGGCAATAATACAAGAAAGGGAAATCAAATGCACCCAAATCGGTAAGGAAGAAGTCAAACTATCCCTATTTCCTGATGATATAATCCTATACATAGAAAACCTGAGAGATTTATTAAAAAAGCCAAAGAAACTAATTGAAATATGTAGTATAGTGAGTGGCAGGATACAAGATCAATATCAAAAAGACACAAGATCTGTACCTCACACCATCTACAAAACTAACTCTAGATGGATGGAAGACTGAAATGTGAAACCTAAAACTCTAAAGTTCCTCAAAGAAAAACTAGTGGTAAATTTAGGGACCCCAATTTATGACTTAAACAAACTATCAGGCATAACCCAAAGTGTACAAAGAGCAAAAGAAAACCAGATTAATGAGACCTTATAAATATTAAATTTTCATATGCTTCCAAAAACAACTCCAGAAAAGTTAAAAAGAGAGTACAGATTGGGAAAACATGTTTGGTAAAGACATATCTGGCAAGGGACTTATCTCCAAAATTTATAGAAAACTCCAATACCTCCACAACAAAAAGACAAATAGTCCAATTAAAAAATAGGCAGAAAACATAAGTAGATGCTTCACCAAAGAAGATATTCAGCTGACCAATAAACACAAGAAGAAATGTTCACAATCATTAGCCATTAGAGAGATGCAAATCAAAACCACCATGAGATGCCATCTTGCCACAGCACTAGTAGCAAAGTTCAAAAGACAGAAAATAGCAAATGCTGGTGAAGATGTGGAGAGACTGGGACTCTTACACACTGCTGGTGTGACTGTCAAGTGATACGATCACTGTGGGAAACAGTTGGTGATTCTTTAAAAACCTGGAATTGGAAATAACATCTGGCCCAGAAATTCCATTACTAGTTATATATCCTAAAGAAGTGAAATCCATGACAAAAACTGATATATGTACAACCATGTTAATTGCAGCACGCTTTACAGTAGCAAAAAGATGGGAATGACATAGATGCCCATCAGCAGAAGAATTTATAACCAAACTGTGGTATATATACACAATGGAATACTATGCAACCCAAAGAATAACTTAGAATCTACAAAACACCACATAACATGAATGAAATTGGAGGACATTATGCTGAGTGAAATAAGTCAATCACAGAAGGACAGATATTGTATTAGTCTGTTATTGTAAAAAGTCAAGGAAAGGTTTCTATATAGAAGGAATTTTTCTTTGTTGGTTATTAGGGGTGAAAAAGGTAGGGAAGGAACAATTTTAGATTGGTAGAAACAAGTACTACTTTGGGTGAAGGGAAAGGCAACGTACCAAATGTGAGTGATCAACACAGTGGCATTGAGGAAAAGGAAGACAGAGGTGCGTGAGAGGTGCAGACAATGAAGGTGAACACTTTTTCACATACAGTACTGAATTGTCAGTGATGGCAAACATTGATCTATGGGTGGATAAATGGGTGGACAGGTTGAACTATGCAGGTATGTCTATGTAGGGAGGAGTGTGCCCATGACAATATACTGGGTTGGCAGACAATGTTTCTACAAGTATACAGGTATGTTCGGTAAGAATTCCCAGGTATATAATAGAGCTGACAAGGGACAAGGTTGTAGTCACTTCTTGGCCATAGCCAGGTACCTGGAGGGAGTGAGTAGTTGGACCTCTGGGCTTGTGGCCATGGTCATAAGGGATATCAAACTCAATTGGCGTAACAAACTACACAAAAACTTTGTTCTACATTCTCCTTTGGTGAGTAGTGAGCTTGCAAATGGCCATCCTGATGCAACAACGGATCTCTCTTCCTCCAGAGCAAAGAAGAATGAAGCAAACCAACCATGCATGGAAACAATTAGTCCAAGGGACTGGTACACCATGTGATCCTCAGCCTATGTGACTGTAAGACCAGAACTAGATGGTGCCCAGCTACAACTGTCAACCACTTGGAGGGGGATCTACGTAGGTGATCCTGGGTAGAGTGGGAGAAAAATAGGGAACAAAACTTATAATCATGAAAAAAATAAAAGGACCAAGTTTGCTGGTGTAATAGAGCTTGATTGAACCCTTGAGAGTATGGTCCCTCTCTGTCCTTAAGGTCTGGAATTGAACTCACTCCTATGGCTTCCAGCCAAACAGAAGATAGGCATATGAATTGAAGATTAACTTGAGGTAGATACACTACTTGGAGACATCAATCATGGGAGAATAGAAGGGCTATTTATGCACAGATAGATAGCTCAAGGGGCAGGAGTACATGGCAGTGAAGGACACAGGGAAGAGGTAACTATGAGGAGGAAGGGGGAGTGGAGTTGTTGCATTGTAGGATGTTGCAGTCAATGTCATAAGACAAAGTATATGTGAAATTCTGTTTGGAAAGTGAATTTGCTTTGTAAACATTCACCCAAATCACAATTAAAAAAAAAAAAGGAGGAAAGTATATACATGCTTAGGAGCTCTTGTGGCCTAGTGCCTAAGACATTATACTGCTAACCAGAAGGCTGGTAGTTCAAACCCACCAGCCACTCCTCAGAAGGAAGGTTGGGTAACCTACTACCATAGTGATACAGCTTTTGAAACCCAAGGAGGAGTCATTATGAGTCTGATCTGACTCGATGGCTGTGTGTTGTGTTGTTTCCTTATTTATATATATGTTTGCAGTGGAAGAAATGTGCATTCATGACAAGTTACTATTTTTACAAGGTATTGTATCAAGTGATGCATCGCAGAGGTGTGATTATGTGAAACTGTCTCTTGTGGCTTTTTTATTGAACCTAGTAAATATATATATATGAAAAAAACATTTGGAAGAATCAACAAGGCTAGAAATTGGTTCTTTGAAAAGAATAATAAAATGGACAAACCACTGGCAAATTTAACACAGGAAAACATCCAGATAACCCAAGTAAGAAAATAAATGGGTGACATCACAAGAGTACTAACTGAAATAAAAAGGAAAATATCAAGATTAGGAATAACTGTCCTCCAAAATATTTGAAAACCTAGAGGAAATGGATACATTTTTAGAAACATACTATTCACTTAAACTAACACAGAAAAAGGTAGAAAATTTGATCAGAGCTATAACAAAGAATAAGAGCTCTGGTAGTGTGGTGCCTAAGACACTTGATTGCTAACCAGAAGGCTGACAGTTCAAACCCACCAGACACTCCTTGGAAGGAAGATGGAGCAATCCACTTCCGCAATGATACTGCCTTGGAAACCCAAGGAATGGTCACTATGAGTTAGGTCCGACTCGACGGCACATAACAACAACAACAACATAACAAAGAATAAATAGAGCAATTCATATCAAAATTATCAACAAAAAAATCCTGACCCAGATGGCTTTACTGGGCAATTCTACTAAACACTCAGAGAAGAGCAGATACCAGTCCTACTCTAAATATTCCAGAACATGGAAAATGATGGAATACTCTCAGATTGATTACAAGAAACAGATATAACCATGATGCCAAAATCAGGTAAAGACACCAGTAGAATGGAAAACTATAGAATAACCTACTTTCTGGATATAGACACAAACATTCTTAATGAAATCTAAGCCAATAGATTTAAAGACATATTAAAAAAATAATACTTCATGAAAAGTTGGGTCTCTCACCAGGTATGCTAGGATAAACATTAGAAAACAATCAATGTAATTCATCACATGAGTAAAATGAAAGAACCATATGATCATATTAATTGTTACAGATAAGGCATTTGATAAAATTCCTAATAAAAACTGTCAGAAAAAATAGACAAAGAAGGGAAATTGCTTGACACAATAAATAGCATATATGCAATGCCAACATTGTTCTCTAAGGAGAGAGACTGAAGCTTTTTCCTTGCAAACAGGAGTCAGACAAGCACACACTCTATCACCACTTCTTTACAATATTGAATTGGAAGACCTGGACAGAGCAATAAGACAAGAAAGGGAAGTAGAACGCTTGCAAATTCATAAAGAAAAGTAAAACTATCCTTATTTGAAGATGATATGACCATGTAAATAGAAAATCTCAGAGACTCAGAATAAGAAACTACTAGAACTAACTGAAAGCTTCAGCATGGTGACAGGAGGCAAGATCAAAATACAAAAATCAGTTGGATTCCTCTACAACAACAAAGTGATCTCTAAAATGGAAATAAGGAAACCAATACAATTTACAATAGTTATCATAAAGATAAAATACTTGGGAGTATTATATAGGGTCACAAAAATTTATTCAAAGAAACTACAAAACACTACTTTAAAAAATTATAAGATAGCAGCATGAATGGAAGGACATACCATGTTCAGGGATAAGAAGACTGAATGTTGTGAAAATGTCAATACCACCCAAAGTAATTTATAGATTCAATGCAATCAAGGTCCACATTCTATCAGTATGCTTTAAAGACATAAAAAAAAAAAATCAATAATTTTATATAGAAAGGAAAGAGATTTTGGATAAGCAATCCACTATTGAAGAAGAACAAAGTACAAGGTCTCACCCTTCCCAACACATCATCTATACATCATAGTAGTCAGAACAGCCTAGTATTGGTACAAGAACAGACACATAGAGCAGGGGAACAGAACTGGGGACCCAGAAATAGATCCAACAAATATGGACAGCTGATCTTTGACAAAGGGCCAAAAGCCATTAAATGGGGAAGAGACAGTCTCTTAACAAATGGTGCTGGCAAAACTGGATACCTATTAGTAGTAAAATAAAACAAGATCCATACTCAAAAACTAACTTGATTGATCAAAAACCTAAATGTAAAGCATAAAAGTATAAAGTTAATTAAAAAAAAGGCAAATATTAGGGCCCAAATAAATAGCAAATATAGACTATCAAACATTAAAAATGCGCACACATCAAAAGATAAACTAGATAATCAGGACTTCCCAAAAAATTAAATTCTATGCACATTATAAAAAACTTCTCAGCAATAAAATATCTGATAAGGGATTTATCTCTAAAATTTACAGAAACAACAACCCTTCAACAGAAAAAAGACAAACAAAATATTTCAAAAATGGGCAGAATACATGAACAAGCACTTCACCAAAGATAATAATCAAGCCATCAACAAATACATAAATAAATGAACATGATCATTAGCCATGAGAGATATGCAAATCAAAATAACAATGAGATATCTCACCCCAGTAATAATCAAACATAGAACAAACAAATAAGAAAACTCACTGCCATTGAGTTGATTCTGACCAATAGTGACCCCCCAGGGGTTTCTAAGGTGGTAAATCTTTATGGAAGTACATTATCCAGTCTTCCTTGCATGGAGTGGCTGGTGGGTTTGAACCACCAACTAACCTTCTGGTTAGTACTCAAATGCCTTAGGCACTATGCCACCAGAGCCAACACCAATAATAGTGAAGTTTAATGTGACAGAAAATAACTGAAATGGGACTCTCACAGACTTCTGGTTATACTCTAAATTGGTATAACCACTGTGGAAAATGTGACTTCAAAAAATTTTGCAAATTTAAAATACAAATACCATCTGACTAGCACTCTCGTTGTTGTTGTTAGGTGTTGAATTGTTTCCTACTCATAGCCACCCCATGAACAGCAGATTGAAATACCACCTGATCCTGTGCCAGCTCCATGATCTCTGCTATACTTGAGCTCATCACCACAGCCACTGTGTCAATCCATCTAGTTGAAGGCCTCCCTATCTTTCGTTGACCCTCCAACTTACCAAGCATGACATCATTCTCCAGGGAATGGTGCCTTCTGATGACATAACAAAAGTAGGTGAGACAAAGTCTGGCCATTCTCACTTTTAAGGAGCATTTCAGCTTCACTTCCTCCAGGAAAAATCTGTTAGTTCTTGTAGCAGTCCACAGTATTTTCAGCCTTCTTCGCTAGCACCACAACTCAAAAGCATCAACTCTTCTTTGTTCTTCCTTATTCATTGTCCAGCTCTCACATGCATATGAGGTGATTGAAAATATCATGGCTTGTGTCAGGCACACCATAGTCCTCAAGGAGACATCCTTGCTCCTTAGCACTTGAAAGAGTTCCTTCGTGGCCAACCTGCCCAGTACTACACATTGTCTAATGTCGTGACTGCTGCATCCATTGGTGGTGTAGAACCAAGCAATGTGAATTCTTTGACAACCTCAATCTTTTCTCCGTTTATCATGATGCTGCTTATTGGTCCAGTTGTGAGGATTTTTGTTTTCTTTGTATTTAGATGTAATCCATACTGAAGACTGTATGCTTCAATCTTCATCAGTAAGTGCCTCAAATCATCCTCACTTTCAGTAAGGAAAGTTGTATCATCAGCGTATCCCAGGTTGTTAATAATTCTTCTTCCAATCCTGATGCCATGTTTTTCTTCATATAGTCCACCTTCATTGCAACTTCGACTTCCTCCTTCAATACCATTGGTTCTTGAATATATGCCACATCCTGAAATGGATGAAGATTGACCAGGTCTTTTTGGTACAGTGACTCTGTGTATTCCTTCCATATTATTTTTATGTTTCCTACATCATTCAATATTTTGCCCATAGAATTTTTCAATATTGCAACTCAAGTCTTAAATTTTTGCTTCAATTCTTTCAGCTTGAGAAATGCTCAGTGTGTTCTTCCCTTTTGGTTTTCTAACTCCAGGTTTTTGTACATTTCATTATAATAATTGGCTCTATCTGCTCGATCTGCTCTTTGAAATGTTCAGTTCAGCTGTTTGATCTTGTCATTTCTTCCATTTGCTTTAGCTCCTCTCCATTCAAGGGTAGGTTTCAGAGTCTTTTATGACATCCATTTTGGTCTTCTTTTCTTTTCTCTTCTTTTTAGTGACCTCATGTTTTTTCGTGTATGATGCTCTTCATGTCTTCCCACAATTCTTCTGGTTTTCAGTCATTGGTGCTAAGTGCATCAAATCTATTCTTTAGATGGTCTCTAAATTCAGGAGAGATATATTCAAGATCATATTTTGGCTCCCGTGGACTTCTTTTAATTGTCTTTAACTTCAAGTTGAACTTGCATATGAGCAGTTGGTGGTCTGTTCCACAATCAGCTCCTGGCCTGGTTTTGGCTGAAGATATTGAACTTTTCCATTTTTTCTTGCCACAGATGTAATCACTCTGATTCCTGTGTGTTCCATCTGGTGAAGTCATTGTGTACAGCCACCGCTTGTGTTGTTAAAAAAAAAAAAAAAAAAAAAATGTTTGCAATGAGTAAGCTGTTGGTCTTGCAAAATTCTACCATGCAATATCCAGCGTTATTTCTGTCACCAAGGCCAAATTTTCCAACTTCTGGTGATTCTTCTTTGATTCCAACTTTTGCATTCCAGTCACCAGTGACAATTAACACATATTGATTGCATGTTCAGTCTATTTCAGACTGTAGAAGTTGATAAAAATCTTTAGTATCTTCATCTTTGGCTTTGGTGGTTGGTGCATAAATTTGAATAATAGTCATATTAATGGATCTTCCTTGTAGGTGTATGGATATTATCCTATCACTGACAGCACTGTATTTCAGGACAGATCTTGAAACATTCTTTGTGATGATGAATGCCATACCATTACTTTTCAAACTGTCATTACCGACATAGTAGACTATATGGTTGTCTGATTCAAAATGACCAAAACCAGTCCATTTCAGCTCTAATGCCTAGTATATTAACCTTTATGCATTCTATTTTATTTTTGTCAACTTCTCATTTTCCTAGATTCATACTTCGTACATTGCATGTTCCAATCATTAATGGATATTTGTAGCTCTTTCTCCTGATTTTGATTTGTGCCACATCAGCACATGGAGGTGCTGAAAGACTTTTTTTATCCATATCATTAAAGTTGGTTCTACTCTAATGAGGCAGCTCTGTCCCAGTCCTATTTTGAGTGTCTTCCAAACAAAGGGGCTAGTCTTCCTGCACTCTGTTGGACCATGTTTCCAAGATATTCATAAAGTTGCCCAGTAATGCATCAGACATTGTTTCTCTGCTATTCATCAGGTTTTCCCTGGCCAATTTTTGAGAAGTGGATGGCCTCTTCCTTCTTCCTAGTCTGTCTTAGTCTGTAATGATACTATAGGTTTAAATAATATTCTACAATGACAAAGAGCTAAGACATATGGTCAGAGTCAGATAGAAAAATGTTACAAGTGATAAAAATAAATATTTGCTATTTTGTTTGAAACTTATAATCTTTTATTCTACCTGAATAAAAATTGTTAAGTAATCAAATTCAGAAGATGATGAGGAACAATAAATATCATGGCTGATGTCTATTGAGTCTTGGTTGAAAGAAGAGAATATCAGAAAAATATTAACCTATGTTTTATTAACTATGAAAAGGCATTTAACTGTTTAGATCATAACAAATTATGGATAATATTACTGAGAAAATAATGTGAGAAGTTGAAAATCATGAAGAAGATCATGTTATTGGAATGGATGAAGACTCATTAACAACCTATGATATGCAAATGACACAACCTTGCTTGCTGAGAGTGAAGAAAACTTGAAGCACTTACTTAAAAAGACTGCAGCCTTCAATACAGATTACAACTCAACAAAAAGAAAAAAATATCTTCACAACAGGAGAGACAAGAAACATCATGATCAATGTTCTGGTTACCTAGTGCTAATCTAACAAGAATATACCACAAATGGGATGGCTTGAAGAAACAGGAGTTTATTCTCTTACAGTTTAGAGGCTTTAAGTCTGAGTTCAAAGAGTCAGGCTCTAGGGGCTGTGTGAAAGCCCTTCAACCATGAGTTTCAGCTCTGCCTCCTGCTCCTGGCTCACTGAAGCTGGAAGCTTTTCGTCATTCAGCTGCTGGTTTCTGAGGCTGACAAGCCCAAGGTTGACAAGTTAGAAGACAAAGACCTGATATTACCAAACCACACAGCAGGCCATTAATTCAAGTCCATTGAAAGTCCCAAGGTTGTCAGAGCATGGCCGCCTGCTGAACAACATGGTTACATGCAGGGTTCAAGCGTGCTATAAGCTAGAGACCATTCCCAAAGGTACTGCTTATATACAGGAAGCAGACCACATCCCGAAAGCAGCTACCCAGCTGCTTGTGGTAGATCTTACCATGGAGCTGATTGACAGTCTAATAATGGGGAAAAAGTACCACCAGCTGCCCAGCCACTCAACCAGGCCCAACCAATTTGACATATAACTTTAACTACCACAATAAAGATATTGATAAATAGAGAAATATTTAGTTTTCAAGGATTTCATTTTTCTTATATCCACAGTCAACACCTATTCATGTCAAGAAGTCAAAGTTTGTATTACATTCAGCAAATCAGCTGGGAAAGTTCTCTTTATATGTTAAAAGTAAAATTATCACTTTACTGAGTAAGATATACCTACCTAGCCATTGTATTTTCAATTACTTCATATGCATAAGAAAACTGGACAATGAAAAAGGAAAACTAAAGGAGAATTGATGCATTCTAATTTTCCTTGGGGCACAGATTATTGAATATATTAATGACTTCCAATACAATGTATAATTCTATCTTGGAGAAAGTATAGTTAGAATGCTCCTTAGAAGTAAGGATTACAAGATTTCATCTTGCTTACTTTTTTCATTTTATTAGGGAAAGCAATCACTGAAGAAGGACATCATGATTGATAAAGTAGAGAGTCAGAAAAAAGGAGGAAAACCCTGGAAGAGATGGATTAACAAAATGTCTACAACAATGGACTCAAACATACCTACTATTTAAGGATGGCTCAGGACTGAGCAACACTTCATTCTATTATGCATAGAGTTACTATGAGTCTGGGATGACCCAAGTGAGACCTAAAAACAACAACAAACATGTGCTGTGTGGATACTGCAGATTGTTAATGAGTCTTCCAACAAAATGTCATATCTTTCATAGAACATAGCTTCCATTACAAGTGTTAATGGCAACATAGAAAAAATAAAATCCCTCAAATAATGCTGGGGATAAAGTTGTGCTGCCTCCTTGAAAAACAAAGTTAGTTCCTCAAAATATTAAACATACATTTTAATACCATCATATATGATGGTTAACGTCATGTGTCAACTTGGCTAGGCTATGATTCTCAGCACTTAGAAAGGCACTATGCAATTACCTCCTATTTTGTGATCTTATGTGAGAAGCCAATCCATTGGAAGAGGAGTGTGGCCTTTATCTATGATATAAATGGAGTATGATATAAACGGATGTTCTAGCAAAGCTTTCTTTCTCTCTCTCTCTTTCTCTCTATCTATCTCTCTCTCTCTCTCTCCATTCAACTCATCATCACCTGATGAGGTGAAAACCCAGACATTTTCTTAGCAGGTGAAAATCCTTTAGCCTGTTACCTGACCTGCAGATACTGGGTTCATGACCCCCTCCAATCACCACATGAGTCAGGGGAAGCTTCTAGCATGCTGCCTAACCAACAGATTTGTGACTTGCTAGCTTCCAATATGATATGAGAAATTTATTGGAAAAAAGTATTTATTTATATATAGGTTTCCCTAGTTTTACTCCACTACAGAATCCAGCCTAAGACATTATATGACCCAGGAATTACAACCTAGAATAAATACCAAAGAGTAATAAAACTATATTCACACAATAAATTATATATTCACATTTATAGTGAAATTAATTATACTGATGTAAAGTGGAATCAACTCCAATATCCACTAACAAATTGATAAACACTACATGGTAATCCATGTGTTGTTGTTGTTGTTGTTATGTGCCATTGAGACGACCCTGACTCATAGTGACCCCTCCTTGGGTTTCCAAGGCAGTATCACTACAGAAGTAGATTGCCCAAACTTCCTTCCGAAGAGTGGCTGGTGGGTTTGAACCACCAGCCTTCTGAAAAAGGGATGAAGTACTGACATATCCTACAATATGGAAAAAAACTTGAAAACACTAAGCTAAATGAAAAAACACATATAATTAGTTTAATATGAGATTTTCACAAGAGATAAATCCATAGTTAGAGAAAGTAAATTTGTGTGTCTAGGACTTAGAGTAGGAGCTCTGGTAGCATAGTGCCCAAGGCATTTGACTGCTAACCAGAAGGCTGGAGGTTCAAATCCACCAGCCACTCCTCGGAAGGAAGATTGGGTAATCGACTTCTGCAGTGATACTGCCTCGGAAACCCAAGGATGGGTGGCTATGAGTCAGATCTGACTCCATGGTAAACAACAACAACATCAGGGCTTAGAGTGTCAAAGTAGATAAGGAAGGCTTTTAATGAGTACATGGATTTTTTTTTTTTTTTTAGGATTT
>NW_006922232.1:771184-772940 GCF_000298275.1 Orycteropus afer afer | reverse complement strand
AAGGCTCAGGGGTCCAAGATTATCTTCTGTGTCTGTGTTAATTGGTTTCCCTTTTCTTTGTTGAAGAGGGTCTGTGCAATCCTTCTGCCTAGTCTGCCATCTTGCCCCGCCTCCGGATTGTTTTTAAGATAATGAAAATGTTCTAGAAAATTGATTTTGATAATGATTGCATAACTAAATGAATATGATATTGAATTATACATTTTAATTCAATCAATTTCATGATAGCTTATCATCTCTCAAAAATTCTGTTATCTTTCTATTTCTCTGTATCTGTCTAATCTATCTATCTAGAGAAACCTTCTTCCCCAGTGGTTAAGCACTTGGCTGTTAAATGAAATGTAGGTGATTTAAACCACCACAGGACAAAGATGTGGCAGTCTGCTTTTGTAATGATTATAGCCTTTGAAATTCTATGAAACAGATCTGCCCGTCTTATAGGGTCACTATGAGTCATAATCAATTTGACTCCAACAGGTTTATATATGTGTGTGTGTGTGTGTACTCGTGTATACATATATATAGATATATGTATATGTATATGTATATGTATGTGTGTGTGTGTGTGTGTGTATAGTTGACACAAAAACATAACCACAACTACATATATGTGTGTGTGTGTGTATATATATATACACACACACACATATATGTAGTTGTGGTTATGTTTTTTGTCAACTTGTCTGGGCCTGGTTGAGTAGCTGGGCAGCTGGTGGTAGTTATTCCCCATGATGAGATTGGCAATCAACTACATGGTGGGATTTACCACAAGAGGCTGAGTAGCTGCTTTGAGATGTGGTCTGCTTCCTGTATGTAAGGAATACTGGGCATAGTCTCTATCCTATGGCATGCTTGGATCCTGCATGTAGCTGTGTCATTCAGCAGCCTGCTGTGCTCTGCTGTCCTTGGGACTTACAATGGTCTTAAGTTAATGGCCTGCCACATGGTTTGGTAACACTGAGACTGTGCCCTTTTACTTGTCAACCTTGCAGCTTCTCAGCCTTAGCAGCCAGCAACTGTCTGAGTAAAGAAATACCTCTAGCTCCAGTGAACCAGGAGCTGGAGGCAGAGCTGGACTCCAAGGTTGAGGGGATTTCACCCAGTCCCTAGAGCCTGACTCTTTGAACTTGGACTTAAAACCTCCAAATTTTAAGAATAAACTCCTGTTTTTAAGGCCATACCATGTGTGGTGTATTTCTGTCAGAGCAGCACTAGGTAACTAGAACACACACGCACACACACACACACATATGTATGTATGTATATGTATATATGGAGCTCTGGTAGCATAGTGCCTAAGGCACTTGACTGCTAACCAGAAGGCTGGCTGTTCAAACCCACCAGTCACTCCTCAGAAGGAAGGCTGGACAATCTACTTCTGTAGTGATACTGCCTCGGAAACCCAAGGAGGGGTCGCTATGATTCAGGTCTGACTTGATAGCACATAACAACAACAACACATATGTATAATCTGCGAAGGAGCTCTTGTGATGCAATGCCTAAGACATTTGACTGCTAACCAGAATTTGGTAGTTCAAACCCACCAGTCATTCCACAGAAGGAAGACTGGGCAATGTACTTCTGTAAAAATTTACCACCTCGGACACCCAAAGGGGGTTGTTATGAGGTGGAATCCACTGGATGGCAGTATTTTTGTTTTGTTTGTTATATGCATATGACAACAATAATATATATGTGTGTGTCTGTATATATATATATATATATATATACACACAAATATATGTGTGTGTGTGTG
>NW_006922232.1:763267-771084 GCF_000298275.1 Orycteropus afer afer | reverse complement strand
ATGAAAGAAATTAATGAATTTATTTATTTTGTTATGAAACACTCACTGGTGCTCCCAAGTAAGAAATCGAAAAGCACACTGAATGTTAGGCTAATTTTTTTTTTTTTTTTTTTAAATAACCAGGGATGATTGATTAATTGAAGCTTTGGTTTAAGTTGTATTTGATGTGCCTGAAGGCATTCATACAAGAATTTTTAAAAAATATTCCATATTCACTTATATCAAGTTAAGCTAACAAAGGCATGCAATTAGATAAACTTACTCTGCTATAAACATATGTTCTTTTTTTGCAACTTTAAGTTCTGTTTGTATTTTATAAATTTTCAGACTATCCCAAGTTATCTTTAACTTATTATTTTAATGTTCTAAGGGATTTGTAAGTGAATTGCTAATATTTTTAATAAGTATGCAGTTGTGCAGAAGATAATTAAACATCTGTGAACATTACTTAAGCTATACAAATTATGGTAAAAAATTGTGTAAGCTTTCTTGGAATTTCCATCACATTGGAATCAATAGTTAGAATAAAATAATGATAAGGCATAAAAATAACCATTTTCAGAAATGTAATAATTGCACTATTTGAAGTTGGTAATTTAGGCATAAATCTATCCATATAACACTATCATGATAAATTAAAAAAAATTATGTCTAATAGCTTGATGAGTTGGAATTTATAGAAGTTTAATTATCAAGGTACTTTTCTGGGTTCATCAGACCGTCCTCATTTTGCACAGTACCAAGGGACCATAAAAATTATTGTACAAGCTGAACTGCTGAACCAGTGCAAAACAATCTTAATAACTTGCAGGAAAATGGAAGATTTTCCATGATCATAACAAAAATTGTCAAATTATAAAAATAAATGAAAAAATAATATATTTTTTTATTTAGTTCATTCTTATTTAAAACATTAAAGTGTGTATTTCCTTGAGGAATTATATCTAGAGTAGTTTGAACTATTCATGAACTAGCCATTCCTTAGTGACCAAATTTCAACACAGTTTGAAAGAATTGACATGACTGGTTAGTGACCGTAGTTCACATCTATTATATATATATAGTGATTCATTTGTGGATTTAAACAGTAAAGTTTGTAGTTTATGCAGTGATTCACAAATGATATCTTTTGATAACTGAATTTGAACTCTATTATTTTTGGGAAATCAGATTATATAATAAGCCATGGTAAATGAAATTCATTCTCATGAGAACCTGGAAAAGTGAGGCTGCTTGTTTTCTACATTAACTCCTTGCAAGGTTTGAGAGGCATTTGGGAAATTAATTTATACACTTTTTAAAGCACAGTTCTATGTTACATTTCTTTAGAATTTGTTGAGGATTATATTAACAAGTGAAATGGTAAATAAATACTAAATTCTATAGCTTTCTGCAAAAATGTCAAATATAAGATTATGAAGTGAATTTATTCAGTAAAATTGAGTTAGCTCTTCTTTTCTCATAAATAAATATAAAACTAATGAATGCAAACTAAATTTGCAAATGACTTTTAAAATAACTCCATAAGCGTGAACAGTTAGAGACATTTACGTTTCAATGCTTAAAATAATTTATCATAATTTAAGACTATGTAGAAGGAATTAAATGTTTTAATGAAGTAGCTCAATATGGCAGCTTAGTTACACACACTGTGCCTTTACACTGTAGAAAACAAACAAACAAATAAAAACTGAGAAACCAATGAAAAAGATACAGATAACAATCTGCAACCTGGAACAGATAAATGTGGGTGAAAAATTAGATAAAATACCAAATCGAAGGAAAAACTGAATGAAAACAATTACGGAGGAAACTCATGCACTGTAGGTGCCCTCCAGCTGGCCTGGTTCAATGTGGACATCTTGAGACAAAGTGAGCAGCCTTTCTGGGTGAGTAACACCAGAAGACAACTTCACAGAATTCCTAAAGGAGACATAGATACCATATAGGTAAACCCAGAACAAAGTAAGATGAGCAGAAGATGAATTTCATCTAAGGAAGAAAAGTGCAGAAAAATGAGCAGGATCCCTAAGGATCCAGGAGATCACAGAGTAGATACAGAACTAGAAAATAGGGATAAAACTACTCACCAGGACAGTCCTTGATCTTTTGCGTGGGTGTTGCTTGCAGAGTGGGGAATACTAGGAGTGGTATCTAGTGCTCCCCAACTAGACTGCAGTCTGCACAGATCATCTGCTAACATTTGGTCACAGCTAGTTCTTTATTACTTCTGCACTACTGAGGTGTGCCCTAACACCCATGCTAGAGACTGAGGGAGCACTACTCTCTTCTCACTTGACCTCCCAGTACTAGTGGTGACCTCCCCTCTACCCTTTCTGCAATCCATGACACATGCTCCCACGCTGTGAAACTGATGACTAGAGGGCCTACCTGTCTCATCCACCCACAGCCTGCCTCACATGTGCAGCACTGTACAGTGTACAATCTTACATCAGATCAGCAACTGGAGTCTCCTTCCTGTTCTGTCCAGTTGAAGATTGACAGTAAGCACTCCCACTGCCAGATCAGCAACAAGAAGCATGAGATTCCTCCTCACCCACCCTGCCACATTAACTGCCCAGTGACTGACAGTGAAAGCTCCCATGCCACCCATGGCATGACTGATGACTTATGTGTGCTCACTCCAACCACCTGGTAACTGGTGGTGGGACCACACAAAGCCTAACTCAACAACTGGTAAGAGCACTCCTTACATTCATGCCCAGTGACCAGCTGGACAGAAACGTCACCTCATCAGCAGTGATAGTCACATACTGACAAACACTATCTGCATCTGTGCCAAATGACAAGCCAGAAATCTTCCAATGTCACATATCCCATCCCAAAACAGTTCCTTAGGTTGTTTGCACTAGCACTGAAAGCTCTTTGATATGCTACAGCTTACTCAGATGCCTATTAGTCCACGCACTGGCTATGGCCTACTTGTCCATTCAAATAGCACTCTCTCACAGGAGATACAAAGACCATGACCTCAAGAGAACATTAGCACTGACTTAGAAAGACATCATAGTCTCACAAAGACTGTGAAGGGACACTGACACTCAACACTTGTCACCCAAACTTAGAGAAAGGATCTGCTTTCCCACTTCCCCACAATCTGATAAGAGAAGATAAATGAGCTTAATAACAGAGAATTCACAGATGAGTGTGTCCCATCATACCCATTAGTCAGAGGAAATGGTACCCAGTCAACAATACCAGCAAAGTCACACATAAACAGAACCACAAAACCACAATAAAATAATTTTAAGGAAGAAACACATCCTAAAGAAAAAGAGAAGGAACAAAGCTTTTGATACATCAAATCAATCAATCAATCACAGCACAAAACAAGCATATATGCAATTAATACAAAAATACATAAATAAAGTAACACCTTAATTCCTCAGAATTAGCAGACAATAAAAATCATATGAAGAAATAGAGTAAGGTGGCTCAAACAAATGAACAAAATAAAAGGGCAGAAAAAATTTCTGAGGAAGAAATGGCACTAGAAGTACCTCATAAGGAATGCAAAAGACTTATATATAGGTTCCTCAAAGCGAGATCTATTAAAAATATATATATATATGGAAAAACCTAGAAGAATTCAGGAAAACAATGCAAGAAACAAAATGTCAAAGTAGATATATAATGGCATACCATACAAATCTGCTGATTAGAAATCCAGAAGATTAACAATAAAATATCAGAAATACATAACATAATGGAAGAACACACAAGCAGAATTGAATAAATGGAAGACAGAATCAGTGAAATAAAGGATAAATACACTGAAAATAATTTGTTTGATAATCAATCTAAAAATAGAATGAAGGATGAGTGAGCAGGACATTATCAACAGGAATAATTTACATATAATACAGAAGAGGAGAGAAAAAAAAATGTCTAGGAACATATTTAGAAGATTTATTGCCAGTGATCTTCCCTAATATAATGAAAGATGAGAAGGTTTCCATCCAAAAAACTCAATGAACACTATACAGACTACCAAAACCAAACCGATTGTCATTGAGTTAATTCTAACTTATAGCCATCCCCACTGGGTTTCCAACATGGTAAATCTTTACAGAAGTATATTGTCTTTTCTTAGTTCTGCAAGTGGTTGGTGGGTTTGACCTGCCAATCTTTTGAATAGCAGTGAAATGCTTTAGGCACAATGCCACCAGAGCTCCTTCTGTACAGACTAAATTCCCCCAAAATGTCACCAAGACGTATCATAATCAAACTTTCCAAGACAAAAAAAAAAAAAAAATTCTGAAAACAGTTCATGAAAAATTAAATATCAATTACAGTGGTGGTTAAGTTTGTATGTCAACTTGGCTGGGCCTGGTTGAGTGGCTGGGCAACTGAAGATAGTTATTCTCCATGATGAGACTGCCAATCAGCTCCATGGAGGGATCTACCACAAGCAGCTGAGTAGCTGCTTTAGGGATGTAGTCTGCTTCCTGTATACAAGCAGTAGCTTTGGGAATGATCTCTAGGTTATGGCATGCTTGAATGCTGAATGTAGCAGTATCATCGTTCAAGAGTCTGACATGCTCTGCCGACCTTGGAACTATCAATGGACTTGAATGAATGTTCTACCATGTGGTTTGGTAACATTGGGACTATCTCTTTTTTATTTTTCAACCTTCAGCTTGTCAGCTTCAGGAGCTAGAGCTGCCTGAGTAAAGAAAAGCCTCCAGCTTCAGTTGCCTAGAACAGGAGGCAAAGCTGAAGGCAAGGTTTAGGGGCTTTCACCCAGCCCCTAGAGCCTGACACTTTGAACTTGGACTTAAAACCTCCAAACTGTGAGAGAATAAACTCCAGTGTTGAAGCCATCCCATTTGTGGCATTTTCCTATCAGAGCGGCACTAGGTAACCAAAACAATTACAAAGGGGCATCAATAAGACTAAGTGTGGATATCTTGGAGACATCATGTAGGGATGGCATATAAAACTCTGAAAGTAAATTGCCCATCAAGTATCATATTCAGCAAAACTGTCTTTAAAATATAGTGGGAAAACTAGGGCACTAACAGGTAAACATAATGTGAGGGATTTTCCAAAAATCAGACATGTTTTACAAGAAATATTAAAGGGAGTCTGTTGGACACAGCTCTGGTAGCATAGTGGCAGATAAGGCACTTGACTGCTAACCAGAAGGCTGGCGGTTCAAACCCACCAGCCACTCCTCAGAAGGAGGATGGGGAATCTACTTCTTTAGTGATACTGCCTCGGAAACCCAAGGAGGGGTCATTGTGAGTCGGGTCCGACTCGACGGCACATAACAACAACAATAAATTAAAGGGAGTCCGTTGGACACAGAACTGAAGACATATGCCAACCTCACCCAGATACCAACCCAGGTAAAGAATTCTCAAAAGTAAAATAAAGCTGCAAAACAGGAAATCAGATGTTGGTCTGTAAATGATGACAAATTCAAAGCAAAAGATTGAATAAATGATGTTGTTATAGAACTTCCATAAAGATAAAAGGCCAAGTGGGAGTTAAGATATTAGAGATTGCTTTAACTTAGAAAGATAAAAGTAAATTTCAAGTAAGAACAAAGAAAACTTAAAAATCTACTCACAAAAATAAAGAAGACAACAAAAAGTTTCAATAAACACAAAATCACAAGTACAAAGGATATGAAAAGAAAACCCATAAAATAAAATAAAATAAAATAAGAGAAAAAAGCATAGCAATATGGCAGCAAAAAATTCATACTTATCAATAATCACACTGAATGTAAGTGGCTTAAATGCACCTGTCAAGACACAGAGAGTAGCAGGTATCTCTGATATTTGGCAATATTTAGAAATTACATATCTAACAAGGATCTAATCCCTAAAATATATTGAAAAGTCAACAACAACAAAAAAAGACTAGTAATCAAATACAAAAATGGTCAAAGGATGTAAACACACACTTCATTAAAAATAGGACATCCCAGTGGCAAAGAAATTCATACAAAGATGCTGTCAACCATTACCCCAGATGCAAATCAAATTGCAATGAGATACCATCTCATCCCTGCAAAAATGACAAGGATCAAAAAAACAAAACAACAAATGCTAATGAGGTTGTGGGGGAATTGGCACCCTTATATGTTGATAGGGGGATTATAAAATGGTGAGACCCATGTGGAAAACAGGTGTGATGCTGGCTCAAAACGTATAGAAATAATAATATCTTGTTATGGAGCAATCCCACTCCTAGATCTATATCCTAGAGGTATAAGAACAATGACACAAATAGACATGTGCAAAACTATGTTCATTATAGCCCTATTCACAATAGTAGAATGATGGAAACAACCTATGTGGCCACCAACAGATGGAGGGATGAATAAATTATGGTACAAGTATACTACATAACTATAGAGAATAATATGCCATATATTAGGGCCCTTAAATTTGCCCCTAGATTTTCCTTGAGGAACTCTATAGTTTTAGGTTTCACATGGAAGTCTTTGATCTATCTGGAGTTCGTTTTTGTGTATGGTGTGAGGTACAGGTCTTGTTTCATTTTTCTGCAAATGGATCTCCAGTTTTGCCAGCACCATTTATTAAAAAAAAATTCTCTTCTCTATTTAATGGATTTTGGGCCTTAGTCAAAGATCAGCTGACTGATCAATAGGTCAATGGATCTATTTCTGGGTTCTCAATTCTATTCCATTGGTCTATGTATCTGTCATTAAACCAATACGAGGCAATTTTGACTACTGTGGCTGTATAGTAGGTTTTGAGATCCAGCAGTGTGAGATCTCCCACATTGTTTTTCTTCTTCAATAGTGCTTTGATTATCTGAGGTCTCCTTCTATTCCACATAAAGTTAGTGATTGGTTTTTCATTTCTCTAAAGAATGTTGATGGCATCTGGATTGGGATTGCATTGAGAGTATAGATTGCTTTGGGTAGAACTGACATTTTTACAATGTTCAATCTTCCTATCCATGAGCATGGGATGTTCTTCCATTAATGTAGATCTCTTATGTGTTCTTGAAGTAGTTTTATATAGTTTTCTTTGTAGAGGTCTTTTGTGTCCCTGGTAAGATTTATTCCCAAGTTTTTATTTTATTTTTTTGGTAGCTATTGTAAACAGTATTGATTTCCTTATTTCTTTTTCAGCAATTTCTTTGCTGGTGCAGAGGAATCCCACTTATCTTTGGATGTTGATCTTATATCCTGCCATGATGCTTAATCTCTCAATTAGTTCCAGTAGATTTTTGACTGAGTCTCTTGGGTTTTCTAGGTATAAGATCATATCATCAGCAAAAAGGGATAGTTTGACTTCTTCCTTACCAATTTAGATGCCCTTGATTTTGCTTTCTTGTCTTATGGCCCTGGCAAGGCCTTCCAGTACAATGTTGAATAGAAGTGGTGACAGTGGACATCCTTGTCTGGTTCCTGTTCTGAAGAGGAATGGTTTCAGTCTCCCTCCATTGAGAATAATGTTGGCTGTTGGTTTGGCATAAATGCCCTTTATTATGTTGAGGAATGTCCCTTCTATTCCTATTTTCTTGAGAATTTTGATCAGGAATCAGTGTTGGATTTTATCAAATGCCTTTTCTGCATCAATTGATATGATCATGTGGTTCTTCTCCTTTATTTTATTTGCGTGGTGGATGATGTTGATTGTTTTTCTAATATTGAACCATCCCTGCATACCTGATATGAACCCCACTTCGTCATGATGAATGCTTTTCTTGATATGTTGTTGCAGTCTATTGGCTAGGATTTTGTTGAAGATTTTTGCATCTATATTCATGAGGGATATTGGTCTGTAGTTTTCCTTTTGAGTGATGTCTTT
>NW_006922232.1:750788-751463 GCF_000298275.1 Orycteropus afer afer | reverse complement strand
TTTGCTGAGTTTCTTTTCAGTTGTGCAATATTTCATTGAAAGTGATGCATTAGTGTCCTACTATGACTGTGGGTCATCTATTTTTTTTTTTTTTTTTATTCTGTTGAAGTCTGATTTATATATATATATTTTGGCTTTTTTCATTGGGTCCATAGATATTTATTATGGTTATATTTTCATGATCAATTGATCATTTAGTCATTATATAATGTCTTTCCTTGCCTTATATGTTGGATTTTGTCTTAAAGTTAATTTTATCAGAAATTAATATTGCGACTCCTGCTCTCTTACAGTTGCCATTTGCTTGATACATCTTTTTCCAACCTTTGATTTTAGTCTATATTTGTCTTATCTCTAATGTGTGTTTTTTGTAGGCAGCATAATGATGGGTTTTGTTTTCTTATCCAATCTGCAACTCTCTGTCTCTTGTGTGGTGCATTTAATTCATTAACATTCAGTGTAATTATTGACAAGTATGATTTGGTTGATGTCATTTTTGTATGTGTTTTTTCATGGTGTCCCTGGTTTCTTTGTTCCATATTATTTTCTGTGCTGAGCTCATTATGTTATGAATCCTGTTATCATTTCTTTTGTTGCTTTTGTTTTAGTATTTGCTGAGTGTTTGTGCTTATCCTCTTGTTTATTGTAATATGAAGGTTTATCATTTTTCTTTGA
>NW_006922232.1:747818-749709 GCF_000298275.1 Orycteropus afer afer | reverse complement strand
TCAGTGAGCTGTTCAGAGCACCAAAGTTCCCAATTCAAACTGTTGTTGCTAGTTCTTAAAGTCCTTAGATGTCACAGGGAAAAAAAAAAAAAAAATGTGGTGCTCACTGGTGTGACTACATTTTGCTGAAGATATTTAAAAAATTATTGCAGCAGTATATTTACAGGTAATTTCCAGAGAAGCAAGTTGGATTCAGAGAGGATGTGGAGTGGGGGATATCATTGGTGATGTCAGATGGATCTTGGCTGAAGGCAAAGAATCCCAGAATGCTGTTTATTTATATTTTATTAACCATGCAACAACTTTTGAATCTGTTGTTGTTATTGCTGTTAAGTGCCATCGAGTCGTTTCCGACTCATAGCTACCCCATGCAAAGCAGAATGAAACACTGCCCGATTCTGGCCAGCTCCACAATCCCTGCCATACTTGACCCCATCATCGCAGCCATCATGTCAATCCATCTAGTTGAAGGCCTCCCCCTCTTATATCGACCCTCCACCATACCAAGCATGACATCCTTCTCCAGGGAATGGTCCCTTCTGACAACATGACCAAAATAGGTGAGACGAAGTCTGGCCATTCTTGCTTCCAAGGAGCATTCTGGCTGCACTTCCTCCAGGACAGATCTGTTAGTTTTTTTAGCAGTCCATGGTATTTTCAGCATTCTTTGCCAGCACCACAACTTAAAAGCATCAACTCTTCTTCGGTCTTCCTTATTCATTGTCCAGCTCTCACATGCATACGAGGCGATTGGAAATATCATGGCTTGTGTCAGGTGCACCTCAGCCCTCAAGGAGATATCCTTGCTCCTCAGCACTTGATATAGTTCCTTCACAGTTCACTTTCCCAATGCTACACATTGTCTAATGTCCTGACTGCTCCTTCCATTGGCATCGATTGTAGAACCAAGCAAGGCGAATTCATTGGCAACTGCAAACTTCTTTCAATTTATCGTGATGCTGCTCATTGGTCCAGTTGTGAGGATTTTTGCTTTCTTTATATTGAGATATAATTCATACTGTAGACTGTATTCTTCAACCGTCATCAGTAGGTAGCTTAAGTCATCCTCACTTTCAGCAAGCAAAGTTGTATCGTCTGCATATCTCAGGTTGCTAATGATTCTTTCTCCAATCCTGATACCATGTTTTTCTTCATATAGTCCAGCTTCTCAGATTCTTTGCTCAGCATATAGATTGAATAAGTATGGGGAAAGGATACAAACCTGACACACTCCCTTCTTGATTTTAAGCCATGTAGTGTCCCCTTGTTCTGTTCGAACAACAGCCTCCTGGTCAAGGTACAGATTCCCCATGAGTACAATCAAGTACTCGGGAATTCCCATTCTTCTCAATGGTATCCATAATTTGTGAAGATCCACACAATCAAATGCCTTTGCATAGTCAATAAAACAGAAGTAAACATCTTTCTGGTATTCTTTGCCTTTAGCCAAGATCCATCTGACAACAGCTATGATATTCCTTTCTCCACATCCTCTTCTGAATCCCGCTTGAACCTCTGGAAGTTCTCTGTCAATATACTGCTGCAAACATTTCTGAATTATCTTCAGGAAGATCTTACTTGTGTGCGATACTAATGATATTGTTCTATGATTTCCACATTCTGTGGGATCATCTTTCTTTGGAATGGGCACAAATATGGATCTCTTCCAGTCAGTTGGCCAGGCTGTCTTCCAAATCTCTTGGCACAACTGAGTGAGTGCCTCCAATGGGGCATCTGTTTTTTGAAATATCTCAATCTGTATGCCATCAATTCCCGGAGCTTTGTTCTTCCCCAGATCTTTCATTGCAGCTTTGACTTCTTCCTTCATTACCATTGGTTCTAGATCATATGCCACTTCCTGAAATGGATGAAGATCGATCAGTTCTTTTTG
>NW_006922232.1:744114-746578 GCF_000298275.1 Orycteropus afer afer | reverse complement strand
TCCATATGAGTAAGGCTGGGTTTATTCAGATGTTTCAGCTCTTTCCCAGTCCTATTTTGAGAGCCATTTAGCCTAAATGGACTATTCCTATAGGTGTGTGGTAATGTACCAAACAGTGTTTCTTTACTTTTCATAAGGTTTTCCCTGGCCAATTCTTTGAGAAGTGGATGGCCTCTTCCTTCTTCCTAGTCTGTCTCAGTCTATAAGTTGGGCTGTTACCTTTTCACCAGGTGCATTTTGCTGGGTTTTAAACACCAGAGGCTCAGCCTCAAAACTCACATCTATATGTCACCACAGTAGGAAAAAACAACAAACAAGTTTGTCTTGCTGTTGGAGACCTCTCATATCACCCCCACCTGTGTCCCTGTGGCTGACTGTTCTTCTGTCTGGCTTCCTGGCTTTTAATCCCCTCTTTCCTGCGCTTCTGGCCTGCTGCGTTTGGCATCCCTGAGTTGTCTCTCCTCACCAGTATCCCTGGGGCTTATTGCTCTTCTCTCTGGGTTCCTGGCTTTTATCCCCTTTCTCCTGCATTCCCTTCCTACTGCTTTGGGCGGGCCTGAGTTTCCTCTCCTCACCTAATCCCTTCGGCTGATTGCTCTTCTCTCTGGCTTCCTGGCTTTTAATCCTCTTTCTCCTGTTCTTCCTGCCTGCTGCTTTGGGCATCTCTGAGTTGTCTCTCCTCACCTGTAACCCTGGGGCTGAAAGGATCATAATAATAATCTGTGGATCATAATAAATTATGGAGAACCTTGCAAAGAATGGGAATTCCAGGTCATTTGATTTTGCTTATAAGAAAGCTCTACATAAACCAGGAGGCTGAGATTTGAACACAGCAATGGGATACCTCATAGTTCAAGTAAGGAAGGGTGTGTGTGAGGATTGTATTCTTTCACCACAATTATTCAGTCTGTATGCTGAGCAAATAATCAGAGAATCTGGACTATATTAATAAGAATGTGGCATCATTAACAACCTTCATTATGAAGATGACACAAGTTTGCTTACTGGAAATGAAGATGACTTGAAGCACTTACTGATGAAGATTAAAGACCACAGTCTGCAGTACGGATTACACATTGACGTAATGAAAATGATAATCCTTACAACTAGCCCAATAAGCTGTATAACAATAAATGGAGAAAAGATTGAAATTTCAAATATCTCATTTAACTTGGATCCACAATCAACACCCATGGAAGCAGTAGTCAAGAAATCAGACACTGTACTGCACTAGAAAAATCTGCTACCAAATGGGAGCTCTGGTGGCATAGTGCCTAAGGCGTTTGACTGGTAACCAGAAGGCTGACAGTTCAAACCCACCAGTCACTCCTCAGAAGGATGGTTGCATAATCTATTTCTGTAGAGATACCCCCTCAGAAATCCACGTATGGGTCATTATGAAAATCTACTACAAAAGACCTCTTTAAAGTGTTGAGAAACAAAAATGTCTCTTTGAAGATTAAGGTGTATCTAACCCAAGCCATAACATTTCTAATTGTCTCATATGAATGTTTAATCTGGATAAGGAAAAAAAGGAAGGCAGAAGAAGAGTTGATGTTTTTGAGTTGTGATGTTGGTATAGAATACTGAAAACCATGGACTTCCAGAAGAACAAACAAATCTGCCCTGGAAGAATGACCAGAATGATCCTTGGAAGTTAAAATGGTCCAATCTGTCTCAGTTACTTTTGTCATGTTGTCAGAAGGGACTATTCCCTGGAGAAGTATATCATGCCTGGTAAAGTGGAAGGTCAATGAAAAATGGAAGACCCTCAACAAGATGGATTGACAAAGCCACTGCAACAATAGGCTCAAGTATAGCAAAGATAGTGAGTATTGCACATGACAAGGCAGTGTTTCATTTTTCTGTTGTACATACAGTTACTATGAGTCAGAATTGACTAGATGAGACATAACAACAGGAACAGGAAGAGAGGAAGGAAGAATCATTTTCTAGATAATACACCATTGTTACTTTTAATGATGAGGAAGGCAATCTCAAATATGGATGAAGTCAACAGAACTTGACCAAGCTAAATTAAGACACTACAAAGCCCACAAGAGGAAAAAAAAAAAAAAAAAATATATATATATATATGTGTGTGTGTGTGTGTGTGTGTATGTGTATATGTAAATGCTATAGCACACACTGTTGCAGCAATAGTAAAAACAACCAAGAAATATGTTTGTGCATACATAGGTAGATATGGATCCATATATGTGTATCTCACTGGGAAAAAAAAAAAAAATTTCCATTGACTCACTTCCGATTCATAGTTACTTCCATAGGGTTTCTAAGGCTGTAAATCACTACAGAAGAAGATAGCCTCATCTTACTCCCATAAAACATCTTGCAGTTTTTCACCATTGACATTAGCAGTCAAGTGCTTTACACACTGTTCCACCAGATCTCATATGTGGATAGGAAGGAATATGTGAGTAAATGTACATGAATATATAGGTGT
>NW_006922232.1:742072-743909 GCF_000298275.1 Orycteropus afer afer | reverse complement strand
AGCATAGTGCCTAAGGCACTTGACTGCTAACCAGAAGGCTGGCAGTTCAAACCCACCAGCCACTCCTTGGAAGGAAGGTTGGGCAATCTACTTCCATTGTGATACTGCCTCAGAAACCCAAGGAGGAGTACCTATGAGTTGGGTCCAACTCGATGGCACATAACAAGAACAACAACAACATCTATATATGTATGTATGTATGTATGTATGCATATATGCATGTATGTATGTATGTATCTATCTATCTATCTATGTTTATGTTTATGTGAGAGCTGGACAATGAGTAAGGAAGACTGTAGAGGAGTTTATGCTTTTAATTATGGTGCTGGTGAAGAATACAAAAAGTACCATGGGCTGCCTGAAGAACGAACAAATTTCTCCTGGAAGAAGTTCAGTCAGAGTGCTCCATGAAAGTAAGAATGGCCAGACTTCATCTCACCTACTTTGATAGTATTGTCAGATGGGGCCATTCCCTTGAGAAGGATGTCATGTTTGGTAAAGTTGATGGTCAGTGAAGATGGAGAAGACCCTTAGGATATGGATTGACACAGTGGCTGCAGTGATGCACTCAGGTATACCAAGTTTTGTGTGGATGGCACAGGACCAGGCAGTGTTTCATTCTCTTGTACATAGGGTCACTATGAGTTGGAGGAAGCTCAATGGCACCTAAAAACAACATATATATATATATATATACACACACACACACACATACACATGCATACATATATATATATATATTTGTGTTGCTTATATACCCACATATGTAAAAAGTAGGGAGGTTACAGTCATGAAGGCCTTCTAGACATATCTCAACTCATGGAATTGCTTTACTTGGTTAAAAGGCTTGAGACATAGTCTCCGGGGACACCTTAGCCAATGGCATCATATAATTCATAAAGATAATATTCAACATCCTAGTTTGGTAAATAATCCCTGAGGTTTTAGAAGCTTGTGAGCAGCCATCAAAGATACCACTACTGGTATCTACTCATATGGAGCAAAAGAGAATGAAGGAAATCAAAGGTTCAAAGAAGAAATCTGTCCACAGGACTAATAGCCTACATGAATCATAGCATCTCTTATACTAGACCAGAAGAATTAGATGGGGCCCAGCTATCACTACCAACTGTTCTGACCAGGGAAGTAATACCAGCTTCCAGGTAGAATGGGAGAAAGAAAAAAAAAACAACATGAAACAAAACTCATATTCCTAAAAAAAATTGGCCAGACATATCGTGTAATTAGGGACTAGAGATACCTCAGTGATTATCTCCCAAGATATCCTTTGAATTTTTAACTGAAGCCATTTCTGCAGGTCACCTTTCAACCAAATAATAGATTAGCTTATAAAATTAACAGTATCACCCACAAGTAATGTATTTTCTTAAACAATTAACTATATGAGAACAAACTGTCAACATTGACCCAAAAGTAAAGATGAGTAAACAAGGAGGAGAAGAGAAACCAGATCAATAAAACCAGAACAAAGAGAATGAACATGAGAGTGCTGACACATTGTAGAAATTTTAACCAAAGATATAGAACAATTTATATAAAAATTGTTAAAGAGGAACCTAATTTGCTGTGTAGACTCCATGGAAGTGGGTTTTTTGGGTTTGGTTTATTTATAAATTACTTTTGTTTAGATCATTTCAATTTTTTTTTAATACCTTGTCCACTGCAGAAAAACTTAATGAATAGAAAATTAACATTATTTATAAAGCCACAAATCCCCATTGATTCCAGTCTCCAAAGGTAAATGATATTCTGAAATTTTTATCTAGTCCTTTCATATTTTCTTTTATAATTTATACATTTAAATTATACATATATA
>NW_006922232.1:739891-741869 GCF_000298275.1 Orycteropus afer afer | reverse complement strand
CCTTGGGACCCACCAGGCACTCCTCGGAAGGGAGATGGAGCAATCTATTTCCATAGTGAAACTGCCTCGGAAATCCAAGGAGGGGTGGCTGTGAGTTGGGTCCGACTCAATGGCACATAACAACAATAGCAACAACAACAACATCTCTATGGAAGTAAATTGCACAATCTTACTTCTGGGGAGTGGCTGGTGGGTTTCAACCACCAGCCCTCTGGTTAGCAGTCAAATACCTTAGGCACTATGCTACCAGAGCTGCCTTTTAAAAGTAAATCATACCTATATATGTGTATATATATGTGTGTGTGTGTGTGTAAACATACACATATTTAAAGTATTCCTCAGTGTTCCTTGTTTTCAAACTGTCCCTATGAATGAAATAGATCTCTGGTAGTGTAGTACTTAAGGCACTTGACTGCTAATCCGAATACTGGTGGTTCATACCCACCAGCCGCTTCTCGGAAGGAAGTTTGGGCAATCTATTTCCATAGTGATACTGCCTCAGAAACCCAAGGAGGGGTCATATGGATGGGGTCTGACTAGACGACACGTAAGAAACAACATGAATTAAATCACTCTGTTGATATTTTTCACTCTCGTTATCTTTTCATTGACCACTATGTTCCTGAAATTCATGCATATTGATTTTATTGCTTTAGTTCATTTAAAGTCACTGCAGGATAGAATTCAATGACATGAATCTACAAACATTCTTTCATTCATTCTCCTCCAAACAGATTTTAAGTCAGTTTCAGTTTTCAGCAAGGATAATTATATTTGCTGCGAAACTTCTTGTATTTGTTATCTAGGAAATAGAATTACTGTGTAATAGTTATGCACATTACACTTTAATAGATAATGCCAAATTGTGGTAGTAATATGTCTGTCCTAGCTTATACTCCTACCATCAGTAAATGAGCACACAGTGATTCAAATCTTTGTCAATACTTCATACTATCATACTTTGTTCAATCTGATGAGTTTTAAATGATATCTCATACTGTTTATAATTCATATATCTCTGATTACAATATCCAAAATCAAAACAAAACTCACTGCTATCAAGTCAATTCTGACTCAAAGTGAGCTCCATGGGTTTCCCAAGGCTGTAATACTTGATGAAAAAAGAGTTCCTCATCTTTCTCTGGCAAAGCAGCTCATGGGTTTAAACTCCTGACCTTTTGTTTATCAACCAAATGCCTTACTATAGCACTACCAGAAACCCAATTAATTATAACATGCTATTGTTGTTTGGTGCCACTAGCATTATAATATGGTAAGGCATAAATTGCTTTATTTGTAAGCCTATCCAATTGACTTTCTTCAATATGTCTGTTCCAATTATCTGTCCATAATATTCCTTTTTTTTAAGTTGTTGTCTTTTTCTTTTCAGTGTGGTGGTTCTTTAGAATATTAATGTGTTTTTTTTGTTGTTGTTGTTGTTCACTATGTTTGTAAGGAGCTCTGGTGGCATAGTGCCTAAGGCACTTGACTGCTAACCAGAAGGCCAACGGTTCAAACCCACCAGCCACTCCTCGGAAGGAAGGTTGGTCAATCTACTTCCGTAGTGATATGCCTCAGAAACCCAAGGAGGGGTCGCTATGAGTTGGGGCCGACTCGACGGCACATAACAACAGCAACATGTTTGTAAGTAACTAATATTGTGACTTTTAGTTTTATTTATGATATTTTTGATGAAACATATATTTTTCTTCTGAGTCCTTTGTTATTTATAAAACAAAATATAGATATAGAAAACTACATAAAATTTATGCATATTTAACAAATTCTCATGAGATAAACATCCCTGTAATCACCAAAAATATGAACAAACAACATTCTTCTTGGCATTCCAGAAGATCCTCATGTAGCCTGTCTCAGTCACAATTTCCTCTCTTCCCCAAAATTTAACCACTTTACTGAAAAATTTTCCATTCATTTTCTTGTATATATATATACATATATATAATGTATAAATACA
>NW_006922232.1:738896-739791 GCF_000298275.1 Orycteropus afer afer | reverse complement strand
TGTGTGTATATATATATATATATATATTTAATCACAATTATCAAATCTTGGGCACAACCTAGTCATGATACACAATGATAAGTATTTATATAAAACCTAAAAAAAACCAAACTCACTGCCATTGAGTTGATTCTACTTGTCATGACCCTCCTTGGGTGTTTGAGGCAGTATCTCTGCAGAAGTAGATTGCCCAACATTCCTTTCAAGGAGTGGTTGGTGGGTTTTAACTGCCAGCCTTCTGGCTAGCAATCAAATGCCTTAGGCACATATATATATTCTAAGTCTTATTTAACTTACAATTCTCCTTTCTAATTCATTGTTTTTGTTACAATTGTATTTCGAAAATATTAACCTTCAAAAACTGTTTCCCCAGTCTTGCAAAGGATTCTTACAAACTGAATTTTCATTACTACTTATTCATAGATCATATAAAACTATCTTTTTGTTCTCTAGATTTCTTCAATGTTATCCATTGAATATAGAATATCAATGTGCCATAGATCCCATGACTTTGACAAGAGCGTACATGGTGTTGCATATTTATTCAAAAGGTATATAACAGCTGGTATATATATATTTTTAATATCACAATAAGTAAAATTTTGCTGAAGATAATTAAAAAAAATTATAACAGTGAATTGACAGAAAACTAGCAGAAATTTAAGCTTGATTCAGGAGAGGATTTGTAGTGAAGGATATCATTGTTAATGCCAAATGGACATTGGCCAAAAGTAGATACTACCAGTGTGTTAGACTGGCTTCTCTACAGAAGCAAAAACCAGTAAAGCTTATATATATATATATATATATATATATATATATATATAGAGAGAGAGAGAGAGAGAGAGAGAGAGAGAGAAATTTATCTTAGGAAAATGGCTCACACACTTATAGA
>NW_006922232.1:734386-738781 GCF_000298275.1 Orycteropus afer afer | reverse complement strand
GGCTGAAGAGCTCAAGACTGGCAGGCAGTACACTGGATGTAGACTCCAACCAATGATGAATCCAAGATCTCCAGGCCGAATGGTGGACTGTTCACTCATGGACAGTTGTAGGCAGCACAACAGAATCTCGATCTACAGAAGAATATCTCTCTTCCCAGGACGTCCTTGGATAGACTGGAATCAGGCCACACCCCTAGGGAAATTTCCTTTCAACAGATTGCCTGCTCAAAAAAATAATCATCTGATCCCCTCATGGGAATAACCACCTCACAACAGCTTAAACCACACAGAATTGTGGTCTAGTCAAGTTGACACACAGCTCCAACTATCACAACCAGAAAAATGTTTACCTGTGCTTTATTGACATTGAAAAGGTGTTTGATAATTAGATCGCAAAATATTATGGATAATGTTGTAAGTAATAGGATTCCAGAAACTTAATTGTGCTCATCAGGAACCTCTATGTGGACCAATAGGCAGTCATTCAAACAGAACAAGGGATACTGCATTATTTAAAATCCGGAAGGCTCTGTGTCATGGCTGTATCTTTCACAAAAAATTATTTGATTTGTACATTTAAGAAATAATCAGAGAAGCTGGATTGCATGAAGAAGAATGTGTCTTCAGGATTGGAGGAAGTCTCATTAACGACCTGCGATATGCAGATGACACAACCTTGGTGAGAGTGCAGAAGACTTGAAAAACTTAGTGACGAAGATCAAAGAACTAAAGTTTGCAGTATGGATTACACCTGAATATAAAGAAAAGAGAAATCTTCACAAATGAACCAAGGAGCAACATAATGGTAAATTGAGAAACTATGGAAGTTATTAGCGATTTCACTTTACCTGGATCTACAAACACCCATGGAAGCAGCAGTCAAGAAATCAGATGCTATATTGATGAGGGTAAAT
Organism: Orycteropus afer afer; assembly: GCF_000298275.1. Classification (NCBI taxonomy): domain Eukaryota; kingdom Metazoa; phylum Chordata; class Mammalia; order Tubulidentata; family Orycteropodidae; genus Orycteropus; species Orycteropus afer. The sequence goes on along the minus strand of NW_006922232.1, from coordinate 737,867 downwards.
CTGCTGCAAAAGTCCTCATTAAAGTGTTAAAGAGTAAAGATGTCATTGTGAAGACTAAGGTGCAACTGGCTCAAGCTATGGTATTTTCAGTTGCTTCAGATGAATGTGAAAAATATACAATGAATAAGGAAGACTATAAAAGAGTTGATGTCTTTGAATTGGTGTTGGTGAAGAATACTGAAAATACCACAGACTTCCAAAAGAACAGACAAATTTGCATTGAAGTGCAGCTGGAGTGCTCCTTAGAAGCAACAATGGCCTGACTGTTCAGAATGGACCAGTCCGCAGAGAAGGATATCATCTGTCCTAAAGCAGACAATCCTCAACAAGGCAGATTGACACAGTGGCTGCAGTGAGCTCAAGCATAGCAAAGATTGTGAGGAAGGCTCAGGACCAGGCAGTGTTTCCTTCTGTTGTACACAGGGTCACAGTGAGTCAGAAGTGATTCGGTGGCACCTAACTACAACAGGAGCTCTGGTAGCATAGTGTCTAAGGCACTTGACTGCTAACCAGAAGGCTGGCAGTTCAAACCCACCAGCCCATCCTCAGAAGGAAGATCAGGCAATCTACTTCCATAGGGATACTTCCTTGGAAACCCAAGGAGGGGTCGCTATGAGTTGGTCCGAATTGATGGCACATAACTACAACAACTAGAAAAACAGTTGTGTTTTAGAGTCTTGGCTTTTTAATTTTATAAGACAAATTGAAAGCTTTTTTTTTTTTTTTCCTTAAAAGTATAGTCAGTCATTTCTCCAATAAATTCCAGCTTCTAGTGTAGGAAATCCTGCTTCAATATCATTATTTGTGGGTTAGAGATGTTCATTGATAATGTCATTTTAATAGTCAGAATACAAAAATATTATAATTTAATTATCATAGTAGTCTATATTGATTTGAAAATTCAAATTTGGTATTACAGAGTTTTTGCTTGATCATTGTTACATCAGTATGTCTTTTATTAACAATTTGAGTATCCTAGTTTTCAATGCCAATGCCACTCCTTGGAAGGAAGGTTGGGCAATCCTACTTCCGTAGTGATACTGCCTCGAAAACCCAAGGAGGGGTCGCTATGAGTAGGGGCCGACTCGACGGCAAATAACAACAACAACAACAACCATTTTCAATGACATAGAGAATAAATTAAAATGTTCAATAATCATATGATTGTAGTCAATAACTATTTCAAAATATGAATAGTAACAACATCAATGTGTTTCCTAAAAAAGTAAATTGTAATCTTAGTGAACAGGGGATTGTCCATGAGTTTGAGCCAGGGGATTGGGTATGGGTAAAGAGGCACCAGAAAAAGACACTGGGACCGAAATGGAGGGGACCTTATGTTGTCATTCTTGTGGCCCCCACTGCTGTTAAGGTAGACGGAGTCAGTGCCTGGATACACCACTCCCATATCAGGAGAGCCAACCAGACCGAACAGCTGTCTGCACGAGCAAGTTGGAAAGCGTACTCTGATCCTGAAAACCGGCTGAAAGTCAAGTTAACGCAGCACCATGAAGATTAGAGTCCTTCTCGCCCTCACCCTAAGCTTCTACCACCTCGCAATAAGTATCATGGCTCACCAACCCTATAAAATTACATGGCGAATCTGCAACGGACTAACCCATGAGACTTTGAACTCCGCCACCCATACCACCCCCCTTAATGTCTGGTGGCCGGATTTATTTTTCTCTCTAGCGACACTTACTGGCTGTTCTTGGGATGAAGGTTTTATCCGTAAGATGGGGTTTTTTGCATGCCCTGGGTACAAGAGAAATGTTCAGCAATACGGGGGCTCATTTGGTATTACTGCAAAAATTGGAGTTGCGTGACTTCTAATGATGGGGAATGGAAGTGGCATGTAAAAACCCAGGACTATGTAACATTCTCCTTTGTCGAGCCCAGGTATACTTATGCGCTAGGAAAATGTAAGAAATATGATTGGATAAAAGCCTCATTCACTGAACAGGGAAAGAAAGAATTAGCTAAGTGGAAATCTGGGCTTACTTGGGGTCTCCAAATTTGGTATAGGGGATATCCCTCTGGGGTGATAACCATTGTACAGGAAATAGAACCCTTAGATACCAGGTCAGTGGGTCCAAATGAAGTGTTAAACCCCCCGGGAAAAGGAACCCTACCCCCTACAAGAAATTCGGTGAAAGAACCGAGCACGTAACTCCTGATGTTACAGACCCTCCTTGGGATTTAATGCTAGCAGCCTACCAAACACTTAACCGTACTAGTCCTAACCTGACTCAAGCCTGTTGGCTCTGTTATGATGCAAAACCTCTGTTTTATGAAGCAATAAGCATTAACACCTCTTTCAGCTATTCTCATGACCTGAACCCAAAGAATTGCTCTTGGAAAGACCGTAAGGTAGGAATTACTATACAACGTGTAACAGGAAAGGGCTTATGCTTGGGGAGGCCCCCCCAACTCCCAAGAACATTGCACCTCATATACTGAAATAAACCTGTCCTTTAATTGGATTATTCCCAAGGAAGGGGGTTGGTAGCTTTGCTGGAAAGCTGGCTTTTACCCTGTTTAAACTTGAAAGTACTTAATCTGTCCTCAGATCATTGTATACTGGTGACTGTCCTGCCCCGAATTCTTTACCACGCAGAAGAAGAGATGTATGTACAATGGGGCAGAACTAACAGAGAAAAAAGGGAGCCACTCACTATAGCCCTTACTCTAGCAACGTTGGTTGACTTAGCAGGGACCAGACTAAGAATAGCTTCTTTAACAGTACAAAATCAAGGCATGCATTCTCTGAGGGCAGCTATAGATGAAGACCTTGAAAGGATAGAAGCCTCTATCTCAAACTTAGAGAAATCCCTGACCTCACTATCGGAGGTTGTACTACAAAACCACCAGGGGTTAGATTTTATGCTTCTCCAAAAAGGAGGATTATGCGCTGTTCTAAAAGAAGAGTGCTGCTACTATGTCGACCATACAGGAGTGGTCCGGGAATCCATGGCCAAGGTGCGAGATGGACTTGCCGTAAGAAAAAAGGAACGGGAGGCTCAGGAAGGATTGTTTGAGTCTTGGTTTAATAGCTCCCCATGGTTAAGTACTTTGATATCTACTCTCTTAGGACCCTTCATAGTCCTTATAATTATATTAACTTTTGGTCCCTGCATTATAAATAAGCTTATGTCATTTGTGAAAAATCGGGTTAATACTGTACAACTCATGGTCTTGAGGCAACAATATCAGTCTTTATCTCCTGCAATGCAAGAGGATGATTCCTCATTTGCATAAAAAAAGAGGGGGAAATGTGGGGCCTGAGAGATCTTTTAACCAGAAGCCTTTAGTATGGAGATTAACATGTCCCATGCCTCAGAACCTCTATCAGCATGGCTCCAAAAAGCCTCTCGCCCACCTTTGAAGGCTCTGATGGCTCTTACCTCCCCGGATTTCACAGGGAGTATGCACATATCAAAGAGATCCGCCCGGCCCCAAAGAATCTCTCACTCACCTTTGA
>NW_006922232.1:706701-733913 GCF_000298275.1 Orycteropus afer afer | reverse complement strand
TGTGTGTGTGTGTGTGTTTTTTCCCTCCCTGGTGTATTAGTCTAAAAGAACTCCTAGGAAAACTATCTCCTAAAGCCTTGAACATTCAATCCAGTTTGGCTGTTCTTTAAACTTGGAAGTCAGTTTTACAACATATAAAAATTTTAGCCTGTATTTTATTCTAGGAGGTATTCACAATATGATACTGATTTTTTTCTTACATAAATCCTTGATTCCAAACAGTCTAACAATACCCATTTTTCCCTTTCTTAGTTGACATTATGCCTTTTTTTCTTAAAGTACAAAGATTCATTTTTTTTCTTTTTCTTTAAAGTCTAGAAATTTTAACAGTATTAATCTCAGTGTTATATTGCTTGGTTAATAGTGTCAGGTTTAAATTAATGTATTTTCCCAAGTAAAATTTTCTTCACTTATAATCTTATGTATTATTACATCTTCTCTTCTTTTGGTTTTCTTCTTCAGAAATTTGTCTTATCCATATTTTTTGATGTCTTTGCTCATTTCAAAATATGTCAATTTCTCCTAAACTGTTTCTATTTCTTTGTTGTTTTCATATGTATTTTTAAAATTAGATGCTTTCACCTTCTACTTCTCCTAGAAAATTAGATTTTGCATTTATTCACTCATATTTCTTCTTGTTAAGTCTCTAGTCTATTTTTTAAAAAATATATCATTTTTATGTATTTCATAAATTCTGTCATTTCTTGCCTTAACTGTTTCTATTACAGATATTTGTTTCTTCCTTATAATATTTCATTTTTAAATCTTTTAATTTGTTTTGAAATAGTAAACAGAAGTTTTGATTTGTTAAAATTTAAAAATATATATATTTTGTGTTTTGCTTCCCAGTACTAGATTATTTTCCTGCTTATTCTATTTTTGTTATTATTGTTGTAATGTTGTATGCCATTTAATCTTAAAAATCTTTGACACTTTCTTGATAGTGTTTTTTAAGAAGTTTCAAATTTAAGAAAATATAACTGTCCTTTTTTTCCTTCTATATGTAGACTTTTTTTTTTTTTTCCTTGTTTTCTTTTCTTCTGAGAGGCATGAGTCTACCTAAGAAATCTTTGTATTTCTGCAAGGTTTGAATGTAGTCCCCTAAGTTTTCTTCTTGGGGCCTATTATTCAGGCTTTCACATTTAGGTCCCCATTCAATTCCTAGTTATCTAGGGCTGCTATAACAGGTAGATGTCTGAATTCAGAGCATCAACTCTAGGGGAAAGCTTTCTGTTTCTGTTGACTGTGGGGGTGTGGGACAGGTTCTTGTCACTTTCAACAACTTTATGCCCAGTATTCCTTGGATATCTCCACATGTTGTGGCATCAATAATCTCCTGGGGCAAACATGTTCTCAGTGTAGGGAACTGGAGTTCAAGCATGCAGTCTGTTCCCTGCTCTTCATCCTTTGTGGCACTGAGGTCCTCCTCTTTCTTGGTGGTAGTCAGGTCCCTCCTATTTTCTTTTTTTTTTTTCCTTTTTGTTAATTTTGTCGTGATTTGGGTGAAAGTTTAAAGAGAAAATTCATCTTCCAGACAGCAATTTACATACACTAAGTCTCATGACATTGACTGTAATATCCCACAATGTAATAGCACTCCTCCCACATACTCCCCATAGCCTCCTCTTCCCTATGTCTTTCCCTCTCATGCACTCCTGCCCTCTGAGTGATCTCCCTGTGCATACACAACCCTTCTATTGTCTCATGGTTGATCTGTCCAAAGAGTGTATCTACCTAATGAAAATGTTCAGCTCATATGACTCTCTTTTGTTTGGATGGAAGCCACAAGAATGGGTTCAATTTCAGACCTGAAGAGCAGCTAGGGGACATAGTCTAAGAGGTGCCACCAAGCTCTATCAGACCAGCAAACATTTTTTTTTTTTTTTTTTATAACTTTGAGTTTTGTTCCAAATTGTTCTCCCACTCTATCCAGGATCTCCTACATAGATCCTCCTGCAAGTGGTTGACAGTGGTAGTCAGGAACCATCTAGTTCTTTGGGTCTCATAGTCAAATAGGGTGAAAATCATATGGTGTACCAGTGCCTTGGACTAATTGTTTCCATGAGTCTTTGGTTTCTTCATTCTTCTTTGCTCTGGATGAGGAGAGACCCATCCTTGGGTCTAGATTGCCACTTGCAAGCTTTTGAGATCCCAATCTCTCCTCACGTAAGTAGGATGTGGAACAATGTTTTTGTGTGGATGTTATGCTGATTGAGCTTGATGACCCCTGTAACCTTGGCCCAAAGCCCACAGGTTCAACTACTTGCTCCCTTCTGAGTGGCTGACTGTGGCCAAAATAGTGACTATAATCTTGTCCCTTGTCAACTTTACTATATACCTGGGAATTCTTAGAGAACATAAAAATACACTTATAGAAACATTGTCTACAAAACTTATACGTGGTCATGGGCACAATCCTCCCTGCACAGACATACCTGATTCAGTTCAACCTGTTCATCCATCTATCCACCCATAGATCAATGTTTGCCATCACTGACAACACAGTACCGTATATGCAAAAGGGTTCATCTTTATTATCTGTATCTCCCATGCACTCTCTATGTCTTCCTCTTCTTCATTGTCACTGTGTATATTGTATATATTGTGCATATTGCCCTTCCCTTCACCTAAATCAATACTTGTCTCTAACACTGTTCCCTATCCTTCCCCCCCATTCCTGGTAAACAACAAAGAAAATTTCCTTCTACATATAAACCTTCCCTTGACTTTTTACAATAATGAACTAATACTATATTTGTCCTTCTATGGTTAACTTATTTCACTCACTATAAAGTCCTCAAAGTTCATACAAATTATATGTTGTTTTTCAAATTCTCTATTATTCTTAGGGTGACATAGTATTCCATTTTGTGTATGTATGATAGTTTGGTTATCCATTCTTCTGTTGATGATAGACACCTAGGTTGTTTCCATCTTTTGGCTATTGTAAATAGTTCTTCAATGAACATGGGTGTGCATATGTCTGCTCTTGTCCTGGCTCTCACTTCTTTAGGATATACACCTAGTAATGGAATTTCTGGGTCAAATAGTATTTCTATTTCCAACTTTTTAGGGAATCACCATACTGCTTTCCACAGTGGTTGTACCATTTTATGTTCCCAAGAGAAGAGGGGACAGCACAGAAGAATGACAGCCAAGGATGCAGGTAAGGGGAGGTACCCAGGCCCCACCCCCAACAGGCAGGAAAATGGGGGAAATAGAAGCCAGGGGGATGAAAGAGCAGAGAAGTGCCAGGGATGCAGGTAAGGTGATGTCAGAGAGGTCTTGAACAGCTAAGGGAGACAAACTTGGCTGTCAATTTGTCTTACTGTGAAGGCTTTCAGGTTGCTATGATGCTTGAGGCTGTGCCTTCGGTGTTTCAAGTGCCAGCAGGGTTGCACATGGTGCACAGATTTCACTGCACCTTAAAGACTGAGATAGACTAGGAAAAAGGAAGAAACCCTCCATTTCTTAAAGAATTGGCCAGGAGAAACCTTATGAATAGCAGAGAAACACTGTCTGATACTTTACTGCACAAATTTATGAATAGCCTGGACACATTATCCAATACAGTGCAGGGGGACAAGCCTCTTAGGTCAGAATGCTTTCAAAATATGACTAAGAAAGAGCTTCATCATCAGAGTAGGACCAAACTTACTGATATGGATAAAGTAAAGCTTTTGAGACTTCCATTTGCTGATTTGACATAACTCAAATTAAAGAGAAACAGCTGCAAACATCTTTAATAATAGGAACATGGAATGTATGAAGTATCAATCTAGGAAAATTGGAAGTTGTAAAAAATGAAATGGAGCACATAAATATTTATATCCTAGGCATTAATGAGCTGAAATTGACTGGTTTGGGCCATTTTGATTAAGACAAACATATGATCTACTATGCTGGGAATGATAATTTGAAGAGGAACGGTGTTGCATTCATCAACACAAAGGATGTTTCAAGATCTGTACTGAAGTGCAATGCTGTCAATGATAGGATAATATCCATACACCTACAAGGAAGACTAGTTCATATGACTATTATTCAAGTTTATGCACAAACCACCAAAGCCAAAGATGAGAAAATTGAAAATTTATCAACTTCTGCTGTCTGAAATTGACCGAGCATACAATCAAGATGTGTTAATTATCACTGATGACTGGAATACAAAGAAAAAATCACTGGTAATTGGAAAATTTGGCCTTGGTTACAGAAAATTTCTGGAGATCATATGATAAATTTTGCAAGACCAACAACTTATTCACTGTAAATACATTTTTTCAACAACACAAATTGTGGCTATATATGTGGACTTCACCAGATGTAATACAAAGGAATCAGATTACTACATCTGTGGCAAGAGGTGAGAGAATAGCTCAATATCTTCAGCCAAAACAAGGCCAGGTGCTGATTGAGGAACAGACCATCAACTGCTCATATGCAAGTTCCACTTGAAGTTGAAGACAATTAAAAGAAGCTAATGAGAGCTGAAATATAGTCTTGAATATATCCTTCCTGAATTTAGAGAACATCTAAAGAATAGATTGGATACACTGAACACCAGTGACCAAAAACCAGAGGAATTGTGGGATGACAGCAAGAACATCATCCATGAATGAAGAAAGTAAGAAGTCATTCAAAAGACAGGAAAGGAAGAAAAGACCAAAATGGATGTCAGAAGAACTCTGAAACCTGCCCTTGAATGGAGAGTAGCTAAAGCAAATGGAAGAACTGACAACATAAAAGAGTTGAACCAAAGATTTCAAAAAGCAGATCAAGTACAAAAAGCCAATTATAATAATGAAATGTGCAAAGAATTGGAGTTAGAAAACCAAAATGGAAGAACATGCTCAGAATTTCTCAAGCTGAAAGAACTGAGGGGAAAAAAAAAAAAAAAAAAAAGCCTGGAGTTGCATTATTGAAACATGTTGGAAAAATATTGAATGATGCAGGGTGTATCAAAGGAAAATAGAAGGAATACAGAGTCACTGTACCAAAAAGAACTAGTCAATATTCATCCATTTAGGAGGTGGCATATGATCAAGAACCAATGGCAGTGAAGGAAAAAGTTGAATCTTCACTGAAGGAATTGGAAAAGAACAAGGTTCCAGGAATTGACAGAATACCCATTGAGTTGTTTCAACAAACAGATGCCCCATTAGAGGCACTCACTCAGTTATGTCAAGAGAATTAGAAAACAGCTATCTGGCCAACTGACTGGAAGAGATCAATATTTGTACCCATTCCAAAAATGGTGATCCCACAGAATGTGGAAATTATCAAACAATATCATTAATGTGGCACATAAGTAAAATCTTACTAAAGACAATTAAAAAACAATTGCAGCAGTATATTGACAGAGAGTTTCTGGAGGAACAGGCTGAATTCAGAAGAGGGCATGGAACAAGGTATATCATTGTTGTTGTCATATGAATCTTGGCTCAAAGCAAAGAATACCAGAAAGGTGTTTACTTGTGTTTTATTGACTATGAAAAGCATTTGATTGTGTGGATCATAACAAATCATGGATAACATTATTTATCCTCATCAGTAATTATTATCAAACATTGATACAGTTGATGCTCATACTTGTCAGTCTCTAAGGACTTAGAAGTAAAAAAGATAGAGATACTCTATACTGGCTCCCCTTGAGATATTTTAATTCCAGAACACTTAATTGTACTTATGAGGAAAGACCAGGAGGCTTTCATTCAAACAGAACAATGAGACACTGCATGTTTAAAATCAAGAATATAGTATGTCACTCAGGTTTGTATCCTTTCACCATACTTATTCAAATCAATATGGTGAGCAAATAATCCAAGAAGCTGGATCATATGAAGAAGAACATGTCATCAAGATTGGGGGGAAATAATTGACAACCTGCGGTACACTCACAACACATATTTGCTTGCTGAAAGTGGGAATGGTTTGAAGTACTTACTGGTGAAGATTGAAGAATACAGTCTGCAGTATGTTTCACCTACTTTGGTCCTGCTGTCAGAAGGGAGCATTCGCTAGAGACAGATGTCATGCTTGGTAAGCTGGAGGGTTGATGAAGGAAGAGAAGGTCTTCAATAAGATGGATTGACACAGTGGCTGTAGCGATGGGCTCAATACAGCAGGGAGCCTGGAGCTGGTGCTGAACAGGGGCAGTGTTTCATTCTGCTGTGCATAGGGTCATTGTGAATCAGAAACAACTCGAGAGCACCTAACAAAAGCAACACCACCAGCAGTGTTTGAGAGTCTCAATCTCTCCACATCTTGCCAAAATTTGTTATTTTCTGTCCCGTTGAACTTTGCTGCTAGTGCTGGGGCAAGATGTTATATCATTGTTGTTTTGATTTGCATCTCTCTAATGGATAATGATAGTGAGCATTTCTTTATATGTGTGTTGTTGTTGTTGTTATGTGCTGTCGAGTCAGTCCCGACTTATAGCGACCCTTCTTGGGTTTCCGAGGTGGTATCACTACAGAAGTAGATCGCCAAACCTTTCTTCCAAAGACTGCCTGGTGGGTTTGAACCGTCAACTTTCTGGTTAACAGTCAAGTGCCTTAGGCATTGGCCACCTGAATATCTTTGGTGAAATGTCTGTTCATGTCTTCTGCCCATTTTTGAATCAGGTTATTTGTCTTTTTGTTGTTGAGGTGTTGGAGTGTTCTATACATTTTAGAGATAGTTACCTTGTCAGTTATATTGAAGCCAAATATTTTTTTTTTTCCCAATCTGTAGATTGTTTTGACAGAAATTTACCACTTCAAATCCCCCTGAATCACCTCAAATGTAAGATCTGGCAAACTGCTTCTGAAAGATCACATCCTTGAAAACCTTATAGAGCTGTTCTACTCTGAAACACATGTCTCCATGAGTCACAATCAACTCAACTAACAACCAAAACAAGATCATGAATTAATTAGACTATATAACTTTCAGATTTGAATGAATCTAATTCTACTTTGGAGATCCTTTAAATTGTTAAATAATTGGAAAATGATTCATTGTTATTTTTAATCTTGTTTGAAATAAATTTTACCTTTATAAATAAAAAATGCATACTCTTATGGGTTCTTCATTAGCATTCCATTTCTTTTCCCAAAGATGTTTTTTGCAAGATAAATGGATTTTCATATTAATTATATGCTGTTAAATAAATTAGCAATGCTTCTTCTTGTGTTTCCTATAGTCCACACTGTGGAATGAAGACAGGCAATCTACTTCAATAAAGATTTATCACCTCAGAAACCCAGTGGAGGTCTCTATGAGTTGGAATCTGCTTGATGGTAATGTGTTTTTATTGTCCCCATTGGTATTTTCCCTCAAGTTAGTGTCTTAAAATATAATTTTTAATATAAAATATTTTCTTAAGATTTTTTTAAAAATATACAGAAGGTACAGATGTTGATTTTATTTATCCTCATCAGTAAATTTTTCAAACATTGATATAGTTGATGCTCATACTTGTCAGTCTCTAAGGACTTAGAAGTAAAAAAAAGATAGAGATACTCTATACTGGCTCCCCTTGAGATATTTTAATAAACTATTTGTCACTCATTCTCTTCTGTAAATAATTTTAATGATCAAGCTGCTCCCTATGGACTCTTAGCAGATTCTTTGGCTTGGAAAAATTATTGAAGTTGCTGACAACTATACAAGCTCATATTTCTTCCTATGTTTTTTAATTAAACTTGTCTCACTAAGCATGGAAGGAGTTTTAACCCATGGGAAACTCCATAGTTTTGAATGACTTTGAGAGAGTAAATGAAAACTAGTTGAAGTAGTTAGTTCATTAATTTTTTTTTAATCTACACTAAAAATTTATAGATGATATAAAAGAATAAATAAATTAATTTATTGAATAAAGCTTTATTTTTTTATTTATATCAAAACTATGGACTGTAGTATCAGAATTGACCAAATTATGCTCTGTTATGTCGATTGTCATGAATAAGAATTAAAATAACAAATAATCAAATAATAATATAAGGTAGATATTAATTAGTGCTTTAAATTGCAATGGAGAAAGAGAACTGACACTAATGACAGTTGCTATGTGTATTAGACTGGGTTCTCTAGAGAAGCAAAACCAGTAAAGTTTATATATATATATATATATATAGAGAGAGAGAGAGAGAGAGAGAGAGAGAAATTCATGTTAGAAAAATGGCTCACACACTTATAGAAGCTGGCAAGTCCCAAGTTCTTGGATCAAACATCAAGCGGAAACTTTTCCTGGCTCACACAACTGCAGGGGCTGACAAGCTCAAGGTAGGCAGGCAGTATAGTGGTTGTTGACTCCAACGAATGATGAATCCAAGATCTCCAGGCTGAATGGTGGATTGTTCCCTCATGGACTCTTGTAGGCAGCACAACAGAATCCCAATCTACAGAAGAGTGTCTCTTTTCCAAGGATGTCTATAAATACACTAGAAGCAGGCCACACCCCTAGGGAAACTCCCTTTCAATGGATTGGCTGCTCATAAAATATACATCTGATCCCATCATGGAAATAACCCACATCACAATTGCTTAAACCACACAGAATTTTGGTCCAGCCAAGTTGACACATAGCTCCAACTGTCATAATCCACCTCTTGTGGACTTGGGAGTTGTACACATCTTCTTAACCTTATCTAATCTCAAAATAAGGACAATCATTAAGTCATATTTGCACCTAACATGATATGCTAACACACCTACCACCAAAATGTATTAAACGTACTTACATTTCACAATTCATAACAGAAGAAAATAAAAATATTTGATGCACCTATACAATGAAGAAAGACAACAATCAAAGTCTTCATTTCTACAACTGGTCAGGTGGTCATAGCTGATATTCAGAATTATCTTCTTCCAACACCCATTCTGTATTTCCCTCACCCTCAGCAAGCACCTCAGCTAGACCTGGTTCTTTGCCTGGTGGGGTGACACAAACCTTCATTCCTGAAGATGTGGACCATTAGTAGTCATATCAGAATTGGGTTGCTGTAATTTTCCATCAACTTTAATCACAGGACATGGTAGTACTAAGAGAAGTCCTAAAGAATCTCCTGTATTCCAGACATATTCTTCTTTACCTCCATTATGTAATGTCAATCCAATTTCCCCTCAGTAATCAGGATCTAACATACCACATAGTACAGTAATGCCTTTCTTTGTCTGTTGATCCAGAGACATAAGGAAGCCAAAATGGCTCAGTGGCATTCTTAATTTCCAGTTCAATGTAATCAGTATTGTGTCTCTAGGTGGAAGTATTCCTCCCTTTGTGACTACAATCTCCAGACCAGCAGAGCATAGGGTAGCAGGAACAGGAAACAAAATTTTTTTGAGTGGGTCACTATGGATAATAGTGACTGGTACCACTCCTATTTCCAACCCTTGGTTCCTGGACCTGTGAATCCTGGCTATTAGAAAAAGAGAACCATATATTGTATGCTAGAGAACATTACCCCAACCTTTCAAATTATTGCCACCTAGCTGGTGCTTTAATTGTGTTTTCAGTAGGCCATTCCATTGTTCTATCAAGCCAGCTGCTTCAGGATGATGGGGAACATGGAAAGGCCAGTGAGTTCCATGCCACACTTCATTTGCTGTGAAGTGGGTCCCTTGATCTGAAGCAATACTGTGTGGAAATACCATGACAGTGGACAAGGCATTTTGTAAGTCCACGGATAGTAGTTATACCAGAAGCATTACATACAGGGAAGGTGAAACCCTATTGGGAATAAGTATCTATTCCAGTAAGAACAAAATGCTGTCCTTCCCATGATGAAAGTGGTCCAATATAATCAACCTGCCGCCGGTTTCTGGCTGATCACCCCAAAGAATGGTTCCATATCATGGACTCAGTGTTGGTCTCTACTGTTGGCAGATTGGGCACTCAGTAGTGACAGGAGCCAAATCAGCCTACGTAAGTGGAAGTCCATGTTGCTGAGCCCATGCATAACCTCCATCCCTGGCACTATGGCCATTTTGTTCATAAGCCCATCAAGCAATGACAGGAGGAGACTGGGAAAAAGGATGGCTGGTTTCTACTGAATGTGTCATTCTATCCACCTGATTGTTAAAGTCCTCCTCTGCTGAGGTCACCTTTTTGATGGGAATTCACACATGAATAGATATCTTTACTTCTTTGTCCCAGTCAGAGAGATCTATCCACATATCTCTTCCCCATATATCTTTGTCACCAATTTTCCAATCATGCTCCAAGTTCCAGACCATCTGGCCAAGCCATTAGCCACAGCCAATTAATCTGTATATAATCACACACCTGGCCATTTCTTATTCTATGCAAAGTGAACAGCCATATGCATGGCTCAAAGTTCTGCTCATTGGGAGGATTTCCCTTTACCACTGTCCTTCAAGGAAGTTCCAGAAAGAGGCTGCACTGCTGCTGCTGTCTACTTTCTAATGATGTCTGCATATCATGAAGAACAATCTATAAACCAGGCACGAGTTTTCTTTCCCTCACTCAACTGATCATAAGGAACTTCCCATGAAGATATAGGTGTAGACTGGGAGAGGGAAGGTAATGTGACTGTAGTGGAGACCATAGGCATTTGGTCCACTTCCTCATGCAACTTACTTGTGCCTTCAAGTCCTGCTTGAGCCCGATCTCTGATATACCACTTCTATTTAATGATGGTGTGCTGCTGTGTACATCCAACTTTATGACTTTATGGGTCAGACAACGCCCAGTTCTTGATGGATAACTCAGGCCTCATGGTGACTTGGTGGTCCATGGTTAGGTGTTCAGTCTCTACTAAAGCCCAGTTACAAGCCAAAAGCTGTATCTCAAAAGGAGAGTATTTATCTGCAGAGAATGGCTGGACTTTGATCCACAATCCCAAGAGTCTGTGTTGAGATTCACCAATAGGGACCTGCCAAAGACTTCAAACAGCATCTCTGTCTACTACAGACACTTCAAGCACCATTGGATCAGCTGGATAGCATGGCCCAAGGGGCAGAACAGTCTTCATGGGAGTCTGAACCTGTTGCACAGCCTTCTGTTGCTCTAGGCACCACTCAAAACTAGCAGCTTTCTGAGTCACTTGATAAATAGGCTGAAGTAACACACCTAAATGAGGGATACGTTGCCTCCAAAATCCAAAGAGGACCACCAGACATTTTCCCTTCTTTTTAGTTGTGGGGTATGCCAGATGCAATAACTTATCCTTCACTTTGGTGGTAATAGCTCAACATGCCCCACACCATTGGACCCCTAGAAATTTCACTGAGCTGGAATGTGCCTGAATTTTCATTGGGTTAATTTCCCAAACTCTAGCACTAATATGTCTCACCAATAAGTCTAGAGTCATAAGTAATTCTTCCTTACTAGGTCCGATCAGCCTAATGTCTTCAACATAATGGACCAGTGTAATGTTTTGTGGAAGGGGAAGGTGATCAAGATCCTTATGGACTAAATTATGACATAGTGCTGGGGAGTAGATATACTCCTGATGAAGCACTGTGAAAATATGTTGTTGCCCTTGCCAGCTGAAGGCAAACTGCTTCTGATGGTCCTTTGAAATTGGTATCAAGAAAAAGGCATTGGCTAGATCAATAGTTGCATACCAAGTACCAGGACATGTACTAATTTGCTCATGCAATGAAACCACATCAGGAACAGCAGCTGCAATTGGAGTCACCACCTGATTAAGTTTATGATAATCTACTGTCATTCTCCAAGATCCATCTGTTTTTTGCACAGGGCAAATAGGCGAATTAATTGGGAATGTGGTGGGAATCACCACCCCTGCTTCCATCAAGTCCCTGATGGTGGCAGTAATCTCTGAAACCCCTCCAGGGATGTGATATTGCTTTTCCTACCATAATAGCCCTTATTGCACACATCAGGGACCCAATGTGGGAATTCTTCCAATTTCTCAGTATATCTATTCCAATTATGCATTCTGAAACTGGAGAAATCACTACAGGATGGATTTAGGGACCCACTGGACCCACTTTGAGACACACCTTAGCTAAGACTCCATCAATAACTTGACCTCCATATGCCCGCACTCTGACTGGTGGGCCACAATGATGTTTTGGGTCTCCTGAAATTAGTGTCAATTCAGAGTCAGTTTCCAGTAATCCCTGAAAAGTCAGATTATTTCCTTTTCCCCAATGAACAGTCACTCTCATAAAAGGCCTCAGATTCCTTTGGGGAAGGTTGGGAGAAAGATTGACATTATAAAGTTTTGGACAATGTAGTGGGGTCCTTCCTCAAAGGGACCTGGCCTCCCCTTCATTCAAGGGGTTGTGGGTCTGTAAACTGACTCAAATCTGGAAATTGATTGAGAGGCTGAGTGGTGGATTGTTCTCTCACAGACTGTTGTAAGCAGCACAACAGAATCCCAATCCACAGAAGATTGTCTCTTTTCCCATGACATCCACCAATATAGTGGAAACAGGTGACACCACTAGGGAAACTCCCTTTCAATGGATTGGCTGCTCAAAACATATACATCTTATCCCATCATGGGAACAACCCACATCACAATTGCTTAAACCACACAGAATTGTGGTCCAGCCAAGATTACACACAACTCCAACTATCTCATGATATTAGACAGTATATTCTGGAAAGACAACTGTCAGAGTGGAGTATTTGAGGGTTTAACCAAAATAAAGAGTGTACAAGCAAAATGTGACCCATAGTATAAAAGCGAAACTAATAAGTAATTTAAAATATTAGTCTAGATGACTAGAAGATAAAATAACCCAGAAAATTCATTAAGTGAATAAGTACTTTAAAATAACAGCACATAATTTAAATAATACACAGGAGAAAAGTTGGCAATAATTACTGGAAAGGATAAAGGACTTTAGGAGATATTGATAAATAGCATCAACAATAAAAGATATCAAATATGTGCTGAGTGAAATTAGTCACAAAAAGACAAATATTCTATAAGACTACTACTATAAAAACTAAAGAAAAGGTTGATTTCCATAAAGAAACATTCTTGGAAGTTTACGATACATGGGAGGGGAAAGTAGAGTAAGTCATTAACTAAAGGGTAGACTAATATTAACTAGGGTAAAAACAAAGGCAATATGTAATAAGACAGAGATCAGCAAAACATGATCAATGCAGAGGAAGACACTGAGATAAGAGCAGAAATGTTAAAGGAAACAAAGACAAATATTAATAACAAAATAATCTATGAGTGGATACATAGATAGACACACAAGCTGAACAGGTGGGGGACGTCAAATGAGACTACACCTATTTGCCTATATATAGGGTTTGACAAAGGTTATTCCTACATTTGTGTTTATATGTGCACCAAATATATATTCATGAATATAATAGAGTAACCAGGGGACAAATTTATCAAAACTTCTTACCTATAACCAAAAACTCTGAGGGAATGAGTCACAGGGCCAGGGAGCTCAGGACGATAGTTTAGGGGAAAATCAAGGTCAATGGACATAACATACATAATAAGACAATGTTCTACTTTCTAATTTAATGAGTAACAAGTGGAATATTAAAGCTACTGAGCAGCCCTCTAAGATAAAACTATTGTTCTCTCCCCTTCCAAAGCAAACAAGAGTAAAGAAAATTGAAAAGAGAAGAAAAAATTGGTCCAAAGGACTAATGGACCATATGAACCCAGCCTCCACATTAGGAGGACTAGATGGTGCCTTGCTGCAGCTACCAACTGCTCTGAAAGGTATCAAAACAGAAAGTCCTGGACAGAGTGAGAGAAAAACATTGTACAAAACTCAAATACATAAATGAATAAGTAAGATTAGGTTTACTGGTTTGATACAGACTGGTGAAGCTCTCAAGATTTTGTCCCTTAGACTACCTGCCAGCCTGGAACTGAACTTAACTCCATGGGTCAAGTTTCATCCAAACAATAGGCCTAGCACATGTATAATAATTATAGGGAGATATACTCTTCTTATAAAAGCCAAAGATAGAAGGTCAACAGTGCAACATTTGCCTCAGGATAAATAAAGCTCAGAAGGCAAGAAAGAATAGGAAAAAGGAACAAATGGAAATGGTAAACACAGGGAAGTATTGGGAAGAGTGCTGTTACATTATTGGGACAGTAATCAATATATGAATCAAAATGTGTATGAACTCTTGGATATAAAATTAATTTGCTCTATAAATTTTCACCCAAATCACATTTAAAGTTAAAAAAAAAAAAGAAAATCCTAGAAGTGAATATATTAAATTTAAGGAAAAAGGAAAAAAAAAAAAAAACTATAATAATTTTTTGTTAGGACTGATAGGTCATAATGGAAAAAGAATGTATACTTGAAAAATAAGTACTAAATTTTAAAGAAACAAAGCTTATAAAATGAACTGAGCCTCAAAAATGTATAGGACTGTATCAAGTTCTCTAATTAAAGCGTAATCAGAGTACAATTAGAGTTCAGAAAAAATACAAAAATAAAGCGAAGCAGGGTGTAAACCTACTTACCAATTTTTGGGCACAACCTAAATAAAAAAATAAAACAAATTTGGTCATGATTGATTGAGGGAGTTTAGGAAATTCCCTCCTAGATTGAAAACAAAAACAAAAAAACAGTTGTCATTGGTTTGATTCCTACTATGAATGCCATAATAAAACTACTATAAAAAGAAAAAAAAAAAAGAAAGACTTAAAAGCAAAACGTGGTATTAGTGAAGGGGTGAATACATTACGAAGGAGACAATAATGGTAAGAATAATCACTGAATTTCCTAAGAGACATGGGAAGGAGAAAAAGGGAGGAGGAAGAGAATAAAAGAAGCTACTGCCACCACCACCACAATACAATGCAACAAATTATTTAAATACTGGGCAGAAAAATAAACAAAACACAAAGAAACAAAGCAAAAACAAAAATCATCAATAAAGAATTCTATATTTAGTAAAAATAGTTCTAAAAATTTAAAGCAAATTTAAAATATTTTAACATGAACAAAATAATCTATTGTGATATCATACATAATGGACCCATTAACAAGGAGTTAAATCCCTACTCACATTGGCCATATAGGACAGAGCAGAAGTGGCCCATAAGATTTCCAAAGCTGTAATATTTGAAGAATTAGATTGCCACATTTTTCTCCGAAGGAGCAAATGGTAGATTTGAACCACCAATCTTTCACGTAGTAGCCACATGCTTAAGCCACTGTGCCCCAAGCTCCTTAAACATCACGTAGCCTTTTGAAAACCACACTTTAGAGTCATTAAAGAATAAAAGTGCAAATGTATATAACAGTTTAGTACATAAGTTCTCAATAAGTATTGGATGTTTGATTTGTCAATGGCTAGAGATATTTTTACTTGTCACAAATGTAGGAGGCTTTGCTACTTGAAATTATTGGATAGAGATTAGGGATTCTACTAAAAAAATCACATTGCATAAGCCCTCCACAATGAAGAATTGTTGTCATAGTTGTTAGGTGCTGTCGCATCGGCTCTGATTCATAGCGACCTTGTGTACAACAGAAGGAAACACTACCCAGTCCTGCAGGAGCCTCTCAACCCTTGCTATACCTGAACCTATTTTTGCAGCCACTGTGTTAATTCATCTCTTTGAGGACCTTCCCCTTCTTCGCTGGCCCTCCAATTTACCAAGCATGATACACTTCTGCAGGGAGTGGTCCCTTCTCTCAACATTCAAAGTAGGTGAGACAAAGTCTGGTCATTTTCGCTTTCAAGGAGTATTCTGGCTGCATTTCTTCCAGGACAGATCTGTAAGTTCTTTGGACAATCCACAATACTTTCAATATTCTTCTCCAACACAACAACTCAAAAGCATCAACTCTTCTTTGGTCTTCCCTGTTCATTGTCCAGCTCTCACATGCATATGAGGTGATTGAAAACACCATGGCTTGGGTTAAGCACACCTTAGTCTTCAAGGAGATATTTTTGCTCTTCAGCACTTTAAAGACTTCTTTTGCAACATATTTGCCCGGTGCAATATTTCCTCTGATGTCTTGCCTGCTGCTTCCATTGGTGGTAAGTGTGGAACCAGGTAATATGAATGAAGAATTATACCCTACAAAATATAAGCACTGCCTGGTGAGCTCCCAGAAAAGAACTGGGGCCTCTAGGAATCCTTTGGCCACATTTTGAAAACTGCTGGTTTAGGAAAATATAATGATTTTGGCCCAAAAAGGCCTAAAATATTTTGTGTTAATAAATACCTAACATGGTGTATAATCTCTGTCCAAAGATGCAAAGATATAAAATTGCAAAGCACAATATTTGTATGAATAAAAAGAAATATACAAGAGCATTTTTATCAATGGATAATAATATGTATATTCACTTTATAATTAATTGTTATTAGATGCTATCCACATGGTTTTGACTCATAGCAACTCTATCAACAACAAAAGTAAATACTGCTGGAACTTGCAATCCTCACAATTATTGTTAAGTTTGAGTCCATTGTTGCAGCCACCATATCAATATACCAAGTAGGGTTTTCTCTTTTTATCTGACCCTCTACTTTACCAAAAATAATACCCTCCTCCAATCTTTCTCTAGTCCTTCCTGAAAACACGTCCACAGTAAGTGACATGAACTCTCACTACACTTGCTTCTAAGGGGTATTCTGATTGAACTTCATCCAAGACAAATGTGTTTGTTTGGTAGATCACAGTATATTCAATATTTTTTGGCAAAACTATCATGTGCAGGCATCAATTCTTCTTTAGTCTTCCTTATTCGTTGCCTGGCTCTCACATGCATATGACACAATTGAAAATACTATGGTTTGATTCAGGAGCACTTTAGTCCTCAAAGTGACATATTTGCTTTTGAACACTTTAAAGAGATCTTTTGCAACAGATTTACCCAATGCAATATGTCACTTGATGTTCTGACTGCTCTTTCCAAGGAAGTTCATTGTGTATCCAAGTAAAATGAAATCCTTGACAACTTCAATTAACAGGGGCTAGCAAAGCTGTGATAGTAATCCTTGAATTAGAAATGGATAAAGGCAAACTCAAGATACAAAATAAGTGAAGAGAAAAATTATATTATTTTACCATATCCTATATATCTTAATCCATCACTTGGATGTCAGTTTATCATACTGTGGTGGCTTACATGTTGCTGTAATTCTGGAAACTAGGCCACTGGTATTTCAAATACAAGTACCTCCCTCCCCCCCCATAGTAGACATGGTAGACTGATTTTGTGGAGCTAAGACAGACTGGGAAGAAGGATGAGACCATTCACTTCTGGAAAAAAAAAAAAAAAAATGACCACTGAAAACATTATTAATAGCAGTGAAGCTCTTTCTGATATACTGAAAAATGTATGAAGAGCAGTGAAACATTGTCTGATATACTGTCAAAAGATTAGTACCTCAGATTGGAAGGCACTCAAAATACGATTGAGGAAGAACTGTTTCCTCCAAGTGCAGTTTTCCTTAATGATGTGGATGGAATACAGATTTCTGGACTCTCATTTGCTGTTGTAGCATGGCTCAAATTGAGAAGAAACAACTGCAAATATCCATTAATAATCGGACCCGGGAATGTAAAAACTATAAATCCAGGAAAACTAGAAGTTGTCAAAAATGAAATGGAATGTATAAATATCAATTTCGTAGGCATTAAAGGGGTGAAGTGGACTGATATTGGTTATCTTGAATCTGAAAATACAATGGTATACTTGTGCAGGAAATAACAAACTGAAGGAGAAAGCTGTCACTTTCAATGTCAAAAAGAACATTTCATGATCTATCATGAAGTATAAGGCTTCCAGTGATAGAAGAATATCCATATGCTTACAAAGAATTCATATTATTGTTACTATTATTCAAATTTGTACCCAGCACTAAAGTCAAAGATGAATTGAAGATTTTTACCAAATTCTGCAGAAAGAAATTGACCAAACATGCAATCAAATGCATTTGATAGTTACTGGTGATTAGAATGTAAAAGGTGAAAAAAAAAAAAAAATTAGCATCAGTAATTGGAAAATATGCCTTGGTAATAAAAATTTTGCTGTAGAGTACATGACAGAATTTTACAAGACCAAAGACTAATTCACTACAAGTACCTTTTATCAACATCATAGATGATGTCTATACACCTGGACCTTGCCAGATAGAACATGCAGGAATCAAATTGACATATAAGATGTAAACAGTATATTTCAAAAGACAACTTGAGAAGACAAAGTAAAGTATTGTAATAAAATGTGCAAAGAGTTTGAGTTAGAAAATCAAAAGGAAAGAACATACTCAACATTTCTCAAGGTGAGAAACTGAAGAAAAAAATCAGGCCACAAATTGCAATACTGAAGGATTCCACTGCCAAAATACTAACGATGCAGAAACATCGAGAGACATGAGATGGGAAGAATGCACAGAGTTGCTGTACAAAATAGAAATGGTCAGCATTCAATGGCTTCAGGAAATAGAATATGATCAAGAACCAATGATACTGAAGCTTCACAGAAGGAATTGGAAAAACAATCTTCAGGAATTGATGGAATATCTAGTGAGATGTTTCAACAAAGGAAAGCAGGGCTGGAGGTACTCACACATTTATGCCGAGAAATTTGGAAGACAGCTACGTGGCCAACCAAATGGAAGAGATTCATATTTGTGCCAATTCCAAAGAACAGTGATCCAGCAGAATGCAGGAATTATCTGATTGTATCATTAATATCATATGAAGGTAAAATTTAGTTGAAGATGATTCAAAAAAATTTCCAGCATTTGATCAACTTGGAGCTGTTACAAATTCAAGCTGGATTCAGAAAAGGGTGTGGAATAAGGAATATTGCCTATGTCAGATAGATTTGGCTGAAAGCAAAGAATGCCAGAAAGATGTTTACTTGGGTTTTATTGACATTGCAAAGACATTCAACTGTGTAGATCATAACAAATTATAGATAACATTGGGAGAATGGGAATTCCCGAACAATTAATTGTGCTCAGAATGCACCAGTATGTACACCAAGAGGCAGTTATTTAAACAGAACAAGGGAAAACTGAAAGGTTTAAAATGAAAAAGGTATACATGACAATTATTTATTTTCACCATACTTATTCAATTGATATGTTGTTGTTAGTTATTAAGTGCCGTCGAGTCATTTCCGACTCATAGCGACCCCATGCACAGCAGAATGAAATGCTGCCCGATCCTGCGCGAGCCCCACAATCCCTGATACACTTGAGCCCATCATTGCAGCCACCGTGTCAATCCATCTCCTTGAAGGCCTCCCCCTCTTTCGTTGACCCGCCACCCTACCAAGCATGACATCCTTCTCCAGTGAATGGTCCCTTCTGACAACATGACCAAAATAGGTGAGATGAAGTCTGGCCATTCTTGCTTCCAAGGAGCATTCTGGCTGCACTTCCTCCAGGACAGATCTGTTAGTTCTTTTAGCAGTCCATGGTACTTTCAGCATTCTTTGCCAGCACCACAACTCAAAAGCATCAACTCTTCTTCGGTCTTTCTTATTCATTGTCAAGCTCTCACATGCATATGTTGTTGTTGTTGTTGTTATGTGCTGTCGAGTCGACCCGACTCATAGCAACCCCTCCTTGGGTTTCCGAGGCAGTATCACTATGGAAGTAGGATTGCCCAACCTTCCTTCTGAGGAGTGGCTGGTGGGTTTGAACAGCCAGCCTTCTGGTTAGCAATCAAGTGCTTTTAGCCACTATGCTATCAGAGCTCCTCACATGCATATGAGGGGATTGGAAATATCATGGCTTGTGTCAGGTACACCTTAGTCCTCAAGGAGATATCCTTGTTCCTCAGCACTTGATACATTTCCTTCGCAGTTGACTTTCCCAATGCTACACGTCGTCTAATGTCCTGACTGCTGCTTCCGTTGGCATTGATTGTAGAACCAAACAATGTGAATTCTTTGACAACCTCAATCTTCTCTCCATTTATTGTGATGCTGCTCATTGGTCCAGTTGTGAGGATTTTTGTATTCTTTATATTGAGACGTAATCCATACTGCAGACTGCATTCTTCAACCTTCATCAGGAGGTGCCTTAAGTCATCATCACTTTCAGCAAGCAAAGTTGTATCATCTGCATATCTCAGGTTGTTAATGATTCTTCCTCCAATCCTGATACCACGTTTTTCTTCACATAGTCCAGCTTCTTGGATTATTTGCTCAGCATATAGATTGAATATGTGTGGAAAAAGAATACAACCCTGACGCACTCCCTTCTTGATTTTAAACCATGTAGTGTCCCCTTGTTCTGTTTGAACAACAGCCTCCTGGTCAAGGTACAGATTCCTCAAGAGTACAATCAAGTGCTTGGGAATTCCCATTCTTCTCAATGTTATCCATAATTTGTCATGATCCACACCATCAAATGCCTTTGCATAGTCAATAAAACACAAGTCAACATCTTTCTGGTATTCTTTGCCTTTAGCCAAGATCCATCTGACAACAGCTATGATATCCCTTGTTCCACGTCCTCTTCTGAATCCGGCTTGAACCTCTGGAAGTTCTCTGTCAATAGACTGCTGCAAATATTTCTGAATTATCTTCAGTAAGATCTTACTTGCATGTCATATTAATGATATTGTTCTATAATTTCCACATTCTGTGGGATCACCTTTCTTTGGAATGGGCACAAATATGGATCTCTTCCAGTCAGTTGGCCAGGTAGCTGTCTTCCAAATCTCTTGGCATAACTGAGTGAGTGCCTCCAATGGGGCATCTGTTCATTGAAATATCTTAATTGTTATGCCATCAATTTCCGGAGCCTTGTTCTTTGCCAGCTTTGACTTCTTCCTTCATTACCATTGGTTCTAGATCATATGCCACTTCCTGAAATGGATGAAGATCAATCAGTTCTTTTTGGTACAGTGACTCTGTGTATTCCTGCCATCTTCTCTTGATGTTTCCTGCATCATTCAATATTTTGCCCATAGAATCTCTCAATATTGCAACTCGAGGCTTCAATTTTTTCTTCAGTTCTTCAGTTTGAGAAATGCAGAGTGTGTTCTTCCCTTTTCGTTTTCAGACTCCAGGTCTTTGCACATTTCATTCTAGTTATTGGCTCTGTCTACTTGAGCTGCTCTTTGAAATCTTCTGTTCAGCCCTTTTACCTTTTCAATTGATATACTGAGCAAATAATCCAAGAGCTGAACTTTTTGAAGAAGTATGTGGCATCAGGATTGGAGGAATTAATTTAACAATATGTAATGTCCAACTTTGTTTGCTGAAAGTGAAGATAACTTGAATCGCTTACTTGTGAAGATCAAAGACTACAGGCATCAGTATGGATTATACCTCAAGGTACAGAAAACAAAAATACTCACCACAAGACCAAGAAGCAACAACATGATAAAAGGAAAAAAGATTGTGTTTGTCAAGGATTTAATTTTACTTACATCCATAATCAATGTCCATGGAAGCATCAGTAAAGAATTTAGAAGTCATATTTTACTGAACAAATCTGCTTTAAAAGACTTCTTTAATGTGTTAAGGAGCAAAGATGTCCCTTTGAAGACTAAGTTGCACCTGACCTGTTGTTGTTGTTATGTGCCATCAAGTCAGACCCGACGCATAGAGACCCCTCCTTGGGTTTCCAAGGCAGTATCTCTATGGAAATAGATTGCCCAATCTTCCTTCTGAGGAGTGGCTGATGGGTTTGAACCACCAGTCTTATGGTTAGCAGTCAAGTGCCTTAGTCATTATGCTACCAGAGCTCCTGCACTTGACCTAAGACATAGTATTTTCAATCACCTCATATGTATCTGAAAGGTAGATAATGAATAAGGAAGACCAAAGAAGAATTCATGCCTTTAAAATGTGATGCTGGTGAAGAATACTGAAAGTATCATGTACTACCAGAAGAACAAACAAATCTGTCCTGGAGGAAGTGCAGCCTGAATGTTCTTTAGCAGTGTGAACGGCCAGAGTTCATCATACTTTGGCCATGTTCTGATAAGGGGCTTGTTCCTGGAGAAAGATATCTTGCTTGGAAAAGTAGAGGGTCAACAAAAAAGGGAAACCTCTTCAAGGAGATGAAATGAGACAGTGACTGCAAAGATCAATTCAAACACAGCAAGGATTGTGAGGTTGAAACAGGATTAGGCAGTGTTTCATTGTGTTGTACAAAGGGCTTCTGTGAGTCAGAGCCAACTTGACTGCACCTATCAGCAACAACACAGAAACATATGATAATATATTGTCAACCACATGTGCCTAACTATTATCTTCTACCAAAAGAGTAGGCAGGATCAAAGATTTTCCACTTCAGTTCATGTTCAATTCTGGAAAGCAAACTGCCTGTTCAGGAAAGGGTTTTACCCATTAAGTGTATAGATGTGTCCTTGTCTTTCATCTTTCTAGTAATGAAAACTCAAAGTAGCATGGCTTAGTATCTTTGTTAAATACTCTGCTTTTTACTTTAGGATACAAAATCTACCCTGCTTACTTTCTGCTTCTCACTAAGCATGACTCAGCATGACTCCCTTCTTGGTTTTACTTATGTTCTGCAAAACTAATTCAGAGATGCTTTCTACTAAGTAAGCACTGAATCAGTGTACTTGGACAGAAGCTCAGAGCGAAACCCAGTTATTCCTGCAGGAGGGAGAACACATCACTAGTTATATGAGAGTTGCCCAGATGTAGAGATGATATTGCCAATCTCAAAGAGCATAGACAACTTAGAGTACATGGAGAAAATCTTCAAGTTATCTTTTGTTCTGCAAAGGTCTCTGGACTCACTGTGACAGCAGGTTTCAGCCTGCAGTAACTTTCCTTAAGTACCTCATATTTACCTATATAATAGTGATGATCTGACATCAACACCTCAAGTTTGATGGGATGTCACCTACATAAGCACATTTAAGGTGCTGAAATTTTCTTTTTGCCTTGATGTAGTGCCATTCTCTGATCTTATATCAATATCAATTATAGAAGAGTCCTTTAGCATTTATATAACTTCATTCTCTTGCATTCATTGTTGTAATATTTTCTTTTCGATTTCATCTTTCTACTCTCTGTCAAACTTCTTGAAACTTTCAGATTTCTCTTATTTGTCCTTTAAATGTCAGACTCTAAGTTTAAGGAAAAAAAAAAAAAAACCTACATACACACTATTATGTTGTAGTTCCCAGCACATTTTTCTGTCATGATATTTATCTTATTTCACCTTGCATTGTACAATCAGATAAATAATTGTTGCTGAGTTGGAGATCTTCAGCACAACAGAAAAAAATATGGCCCTGACCTGAGCTATTCTCACTGTCATCAGCATGTTTGCATCTAACAATGAAACTCTTATGCACTTACTCATCTATGCCAAGATATTTGGAAGAAAGCTACCTGGCCAACTGACTGGACTATTAAACAGCATCACAATAAATGGAGAAAAAGATTCAAGTTGTCAAAGATTTCATTTTACTTGGATCCACAATCAACACCTATGGAAGGAGCAATCAAAAAATCAGACAACGTGAAGATGGCAGAATAGGCAGAGAAACTACACAAATCCTCTTTAACAAAGAAAAGAGGAACCAGTTAACACAGATACAGAAGCTAATCCTGGAGGCCTGAGCTTTGAAAGGAAAGATACAGAAGTGGGCTAATCTCCAACTAGTAGTAGAACCTGCATGAAAACAGTGAAGGAGACATATGGAGATGTGGACTGTCAGTAATCCTGACACCCCAGAGAGTTTGAATATTGACGAGTAGTGTTAGCTCCTAAGAATTAACCTAAAGAATGCCTTTGCTAGCCAGGGACTGCACAGAGGATTGTACTAGTGGATGGTGAATTAAAGGGAAAACAATGAAGGAGACAAACAGACCTGTAGACTTTTGACTGTATGGAGGGCACAGCCAACTTGAATGTTTACAAGAAATTCAGCCATTTTGAATATTTGAAGCAACTAGCATTCTCTCAGATTCCAGGGGCCAAGGAATAGGCTTCACTTGTCAGGGACAGCAAGGGGATACTGGACACTGAGGACTGGAGAGGTGCAATATTCTACTTGTTGCTTTTATACACCATCTTGGTGAATGGAGATGTGTCCCTTCCTCATTTCCACCCACCTTCTGGGCTGGCAGGAATTCCATCCCTGTCTATGTACTCTGATGGAGCCTGGGTGCCCTGCCTCATCATGCTACTTTTTTTCTCCCTTAGTTTTTGTCTGTTTTAAAATTATTCTTCCCATTCTTCTCCTTCTCCTTCTCCTTCTCCTGCTCCTTCTCCTTCTCCTTCTTCTTCTCCTTCTTCTTCTCCTTCTTCTTCTTCTTCTTCTTCTTCTTCTTCTTTTTCTTCTTCTTCTTCTTCCTCCTCCTTCTCCTTCCCTTTTTGTTGTTAATCCTTCTTCTTCCCTTCCCAGGTTCTAGTTTTGGGCTTTTTCTCTCTTCCCTTTTCCTAGTTCCCTTTACTTTTCTCTCTTGTTCTACCCACTCCTTGTTTTTCTTTTTCTATTTTTTTTTCATTTTTTCTTAATTATTCTCATACTATATCTCTTTTCTCTTATTCTCTCCTCCCCAGATACTGCTTTTTGCCCCTTTTTTCATTAGTTTTTCTTTTTTCTTTTTAATATTTCTTTAAATATTTTATCACATTTGTTGTCTTTCTGCTTGTCATCCCCCCACATGCAATTTTTAGTAATTGTTCCCATGTTTATGTAGTGTATTATTTGTCTTCTTGCTTTCACTTATTTATTTATTTTTTTTAATTGTTGTTTTTGTCTAACTGAGTGGGAGACAGTAAAAATGTCCATATGACCCAATCACAACTACTCCTTCTGCAGCTCCACTTACTGAGTGAGGGCCACCATTTCCTTCTCCATCAAAAAAAAAAAAAAAAAGATACATAGTAACCAATAAGAGACTGATTCACTCTGAACTGCTTTTCACAAATAGTTACCAGTTAACAGAGTCACTCTCATTTTCTATCATACCCACCAGGAGACAGGTGGTGAGTGCATAAGTGCTGCCAACTAGCAAATACGGGAGCATAGTCCCTTGCTTACTTAGATATATATATATATAGCAAATCACTCCAGCATACACACTCACCAATTAAATAAAATACAAAAAAGTCATGATGTCTTAGAGACAATGGACCATCACTATCCATACAAAGAAGAAATATAAAGCAGTAGAAATAATGGACCAGGTTACAGATGCAGAGCATATCTCTGAGGAAGAAGCATTGGAATTCCCTGATAAGGAATTGGAAAGAATTATACTTAAATACCTTCAATGGATTAAGAGATAGATCAAGGAAAACATTGACAAAATTAAGGCAAACACACAAAATCCTAGAACAATTTTGGAAGAAAATACAAGAACAAAATGACCAAAAAAAAAAAAATAATAATAATTAAAAACTAAAAATTATGCAAAACCTACAGATAGAAATTGAGAATATTAATACTAAATTTTCAGAAATAGATAACACTTTGAAAGGGCAAAGGAATAGAATCAAATCAATGGAAGATAGGATTAGTGAGATTGAGGACAAAAACCTGAATACTTCTTTGGAAAAGAATCAATAAGAAAAAACAAAACAAAATAAAAAATGAAGAAAACCTAAGGTTAATATGGGATACCATCAGAAGGAGTAACCTAGGTGTAATTGGAATTCCAGAACAGGAAGAGAAAAATAAAACCACTGAGAAAATTGTCCAATATTTTTTGGAAGAGAACTTCCCTGATATAATGAAAGATGAGAATATATTTATTCAGGAAGTCCAATGAACCCCAAACAGGATAGACCCCAAAGATAAAACCACCAAAACATATCATCATCTAAACTCACTAAAACCAAAGAAGAGAAAGAATCCTGAAAGCAGTATGGAAAAAACAAAAAGTTACCCACAAAGGGCAACCAACAAGACTAAGCTCTGATTTCTTAGCAGACAAGAAGGCAATGGGATATAAACTCTGAAACAGAAAACTTTCCAAAATTGTCCCTCAAATACGGTGGCAAAATTAGCAGATTCCCAGGTAAACAAAAATTAAGGGAATTTGTTAAACCAGACCAATCTTAAAAAGGATACTAAAGGGAGTTCTTTGGACAAAGAAATGATAATAGGAAGCAACAACCAACCATTAATACATATGATGATGTAACATAGAAATTATCCCAGTTATGGAAGTATCCAAAGTGAAATAAGCTTGCAAGATTGTAAACAGGGAACCAGAGAAATGAATTGGCAAGTGAGGACAACTGCAAAACAAAAAGAGGGAAAAAGTGGTGTAGTTACAGAACTTCTAAATGGAGAGGAAGTCAAGAGACTTGCAGGATGGAATGGACGATTCTAAACTCAGAGAGAAAATGATAAATCACAGGGGAACCTCAAAGAAAAATGTTATTTAAAACCAGGCAAAGACAACATTAGAAAGAAAAACTACAGAACAATATCCCTCATGAATATAGATGCAAAAATCTTCAACAAAATCCTAACCAATATACTCCAACAACATCTCAAAAAGGTAATACATTATGATCAAGTGAGGTTCATATCGGACATGCAAGGATGTTTCAACTTTAGAAAAACCACCAATGTCATACATCACAAATAAAACAGAGGAAAAGAAACACACTATCATATCAGTTGATATAGAAAAGCCATTTGACAAAATTCAGCACCTATTTCTGATCAAAACTCCTGGCAAAATAGGAATAGAAGGGACATTCCTCAACATAATAAAGGGCATATATGCAAAAGGAACAGGCAATATTATTCTCAGTGGAGAGAGACTGAAACCATTCCCCTTGTGAACAGGAACCAGGCAAGGATGCCCTCTATCAACACTTCCATTCAACATTCTATTGGAAGTCCTAGCCAGGTCAGTAAGGCAAGAAAGGGAAATCAAGGTATTCAAATTAGTAAGGAAGAAGTCAAACTATCCCTATTTCCTGATGATATGATCCTATACCTAACCCAAGAGACTCAGTAAAAAATCTAATGGAACTAATTGAGAGATTTAGCATTATGTTAGGATACAAGATCAACATCCAAAATTCAGTTGGATTCCTCTACAGCAGCATAGAGGTTACTGAAAAAGAAGTAAGGAAATCAATATCATTTACAATAACTACAAAAAAAAAAAAAAAAACCTTGAGAATAAAACAAAATACTTGGGAATAAATCTTACCTAGGAAACAGAAAAAAAGGTGTTTGCAATGAACAAGTCGGAGGCTGTACACATGGACTTCACCAGATGGAACACACAGGAATCAGATTGACTACATCTGTGGCAAGAGGCGGTGGAAAAGCTCAATATCTTC
>NW_006922232.1:703369-704131 GCF_000298275.1 Orycteropus afer afer | reverse complement strand
GTTGTAAGAAGGGACCATTCCCTGGAGAAGGATGTCATGCTTGGTAGGGTGGAGGGTCGACAAAAGAGGGGGAGGCCTTAAACGAGATGGATTGATA
Organism: Orycteropus afer afer; assembly: GCF_000298275.1. Classification (NCBI taxonomy): domain Eukaryota; kingdom Metazoa; phylum Chordata; class Mammalia; order Tubulidentata; family Orycteropodidae; genus Orycteropus; species Orycteropus afer. Next base: position 704,034 of record NW_006922232.1, on the reverse strand, counting down.
CGGTGGCTGCGATGATGGGATCAAGTATAGCAGGGATTGTGGGGCTGAAGCGGGATCGGGCAGTGTTTCGTTCTGCTGTGCATGGGGTCGCTATGAGTCAGAAACAACTCGACGGCACTTAACAACAACAACAACAAGGAAACAGAAGACCTGTACAAAGAAAACTATAGAAGACTACTTCAAGAAACCATAAGAGAGCTACATTAATGGAAGAATATACCATGCTGGTGGATAGAAATATTGATCATTGTGAAAATGTTAATTCTACCCAAAGCAATCTATATATTCAATGCAATCCCAATCCACATTCCATCAACGTTCTTTAAGGATATGGAAAAGCAAATGACTAACTTTATATGAAAAGGAAAAAGACCTCAGATAAGCATAGCACTATTGAAGAGGAAGAACAAAGTAGAAGGTCTCAAAGTCCTGGATCTCAAAACTTACTACACAGCCACAGTAGTCAAAAATGCCTGGTATTTGGTACAACAACAGAGACAGAGACCAATAGAATAGAATTGAGAACCTAGAAATAGATTCATGGATCTATAGTGAGCTGATCTGTGACAAAAGGCTGAAATCCATTCATGGGGAAATGATTGTTAAACAAATGGTGTTGATAAAATTGGATATGCATTTGCAGAGAAATGAAAAAAAAAAAAAAA
>NW_006922232.1:700958-702309 GCF_000298275.1 Orycteropus afer afer | reverse complement strand
GTCAAGTTGGATCCGACTCCTAGTTACTCCTCCTTGAGTTTCTGAGGCAGTATCTCTACAAAAGTAGATTGCCCAATCTTCTTTCTGAGGAGTGGCTGGTGGATTTGAACTGCCAGCCTTCTGATTAGCAGCAATTGCCTTAGTCACTACACCACCAGAGCTCCTGGCAAGCAGTATGATGATTCTTTAAAACGCTGGAATTACAACTATCATTTAACCCAGTAATTCCATTACTAGGTATATATCCCAAAGAAGTGAAAGCCAGAAGAACAGATATATGCACACCCATGTTCATCGCAATGATGTTTACAATACCAGAAAGATGGAAGCAACCTAGGTGTCCATCAACAGAAGAATGGGTAACCAAACTATGGTACATACATGTAATGGAATACTATGCAACCTTAATGAATAACATTGAATCTGCAAAACAGCACGTAACATAGATTAACTTGGGGAACATTATGGTAAGTGAAATAAGTCAATCACAGAAGCACAAATACTGTATTAGTCTGTTGTTGTAAAAAGTAAAGGAAAATTTTATATATGTGGAAGGAAATGTTCTTTTTTGGTTACCAAGTGTTGGAGGGGAGGGAAAACAATACTGCTAGATAGTAAAGTATTGATTTGTGTGAAGATATGAGCTATGTACCAAATGTGTGTATCAACGTGGTGACATTGAGGAAGAAGAAAATGTAGTGAGGTGCATGGGAGGTACAGATAATAAAGATGAACCCTTTTTCACATACAATACTGCATTGTCAGTGATGACAAGCATTGATCTACAGTTGGACAGATGGATGAACAGGCTGAACATTCAGATATATTTATGTAGGGGGTAGTGTGCCCATGACCATGCATAGGGATGGCAGTCTACAATTTTATTTGTATGTTCTTTAAGAATGTCCAGGTATATTGGAGTACAGGTGACAAGAGACAAGCTTGTATTCACTTCTTGGCTACAACCAGCTCCACAGAGAGAGTGAGTAGTTGGACCTTTGGGCTTGGGACCATGGTTGCAGCGACATCAAGCTTCATTCACATAACATACTATACAAAAAACATTGTTCCACATTCTACTTACATGCACAGCGACTGGGATCTTAAAAGCTTTCAAGTGTCCATCTAGGTCCAATGATGGGTTTCTCCTCATCCAGAGCAAAGAAAAATGAAGAAAACCCAAGATACATGGAAAATATTAGTCCAAGGAACTGGTATACCACTCAGTCCTCAGCCCATATGACTATGAGACCAGAAGAACTAAATGGTGTTGGTTATGACTGTCAGTCACTTGGAGGGGAATCTATGTAAGAGATCCTGCGTAGAATAGGGGAACAACGTGGAACAAAAC
>NW_006922232.1:696380-697045 GCF_000298275.1 Orycteropus afer afer | reverse complement strand
GTCTCACCTATTTTGGTCATGTTGTAAGAAGGGACCATTCCCTGGAGAGGGATGTCATGCTTGGTAGGGTGGAGGGTCGATGAAAGAAGGGGAGGCCTTCAAGGTGATGGATTGATACGGTGGCTGCAATGATGAGCTCAAGTATAGCAGGGATTGTGGGGCTGGCACGGGATCAAGCAGTGTTGCATTCTGCTGTGCATAAGATCGCTATGTGTTGGAAACTACTCGATAGCACTTAACAACAACAACAACAACATGATCTATAGGGATTCCTTCACTCATAACAAAGACAAATGTGTAAATATGGAAATAGATTTTTCCAGATTTACATCAAAGGTTTCTTTTTCCATTCTAGTCTATGGAAATAATTACTGCCTAGTTACCAGAGTGAAAATATATTAACTCATGATTAAATATAGATTTATAGTGACTAAGAGCTCTGGTAGCATAGTGCCTAAGGCACTTGACTGCTAACCAGAAGGCTGGTGATTCAAACCCACCAGCCACTCCTCGGAAGGAAGGTTGGACAATCTACTTCCGTAGTGATACTGCCTCAGAAACCCAAGGAGGGGTCGCTATGGGTCGGGGGCGACTCGACGGCACATAACAACACAACAACAACAAGTATCTTTGACTCAAGAATTAAAATTAACTATTTATATAAA
>NW_006922232.1:687259-696280 GCF_000298275.1 Orycteropus afer afer | reverse complement strand
AAGAAGAACCAGATTTGTTGGTTTGGTAGAGCTGGTGGAATCCCTGAGACTACAGCCCCTAGTTGTCCTTCAGGTCTGGAATTAAACCCACTCCTGTGGCTTCCAGCCAAACAAAACACAGGCATATGAGCTGAACGTTTACATTAGGTAGATACACTCCTTGGAGAGATCAATCCTGGGAGAATAGAAGGGATGTGTATTCACAGGGAGACAGCTTGGGGGCAGGAGTGTACGGGAGGGGAGTGAAGGACACAAGGAAGAGGTAACTATGGGGAGGAAGTGGGAAGAGAGCTGATGCATTGTGGGAAACTGCAGTCAATGTCATGAGACAAAGTGTATGTGAACTGCTATATGGAAAAAGAACTTACTCTGTAAACTTTCACCCAAATCACAATAAAAATTTGAAAGAAAATAAAAAGAGAAAAAGAAATCAGACGACATAAATCACTGGAAAACTTTGCTGCAAAAGACCCCTTTAAAATGACAAAAAAGCTATCTCTTTGATGACTAAGGTGTCCCTAACCCAAACCATGGTGTTTTCAATTACCTCATATGCATGTTGAAACTAGACACTGAATAAGGAAGACTGAAGAAGAGTTGATGCTTTTGAGTTGTGTTGTTGGTGAAGAAAACTGAAAGTACCATGGACTGCCAGAACAAGGAACAAATCTGTCCTGGACGAAGTGCAGCTGACATGCTTTTTGGAAGCGAGAATGACCAAACCTCATCTCACAAACTTTGGTTATTTTGTCAGAAGTGTCCATTTCCTGGAAAAGGATAATGTGGTAGGGTCAGTGAAAAAAGCAGAGGCCCTCAAAAGATGGATTGATATCATTGCTGCCACAATGGGCTCAGGTATAACAAGGATTGTGAGGCTGGCACAGGACTGGGCAGTGTTTCCTTCTGTTGTAGGTAGGGTTGTTATTATCCAGAGATGACTCACTGGCTTCTAATAACAACAGCAGCATTGAACAGAGAAGAGGTATGGGTGTATATTGTTGCTGTTGTTAGTTGCTATCAAGTTCATTTTGACATGTAGTGACCCTATGTACAACAGAATGAAAAACTGCTTGGTCCTGGGTGATCCTTGCAATCTTTGTCTGTCATCAGAGGCATTGTGTCAAGTCATCATTTTGGATGTACTTCTTTTAAGTTATAGTTAATATTCTTCTCCAACACCACAACTCAAAAGCATCAACTCTTCTTTGGTGTTCCTTATTTATTGTTTAGCTTCCACATGCAGATGTGGAGAGTGAATATGACATGACTTGGTGATGCACACCTTAGTCTTTTGAGGCATTAAACACCATTGACTTAGGACCAGAGAAGTTTTGGTATGACATCAAAAACATCATAAATGAAGAAAGCTAATGGTTATTAAAAAGACAAGAAAGGATGAAAATACCAAAGATGCCAGAAAAGACTCTAAAACTTGCTCTTGAACAGAGGATAGCTAAAGTGAGTGGAAGAAATGATGAAGTAAAAGAGCAAACAGAAGATTTAAAAGGACAGCTCTAGAAGACAAAGTATTATAAAGATATGTGCAAAGACCTGGAGCTCGAAAACCAAATGGGAAGAATATGCTTGGCATTTTTCAAGCTAAAAGAAGTAAAGAAAAATTCAGGCCTTGAATTGCAATATGAAAGGATTCCATAGGCAACATATTGAAAGATGCAGGAAGCATCAAAAGAAGATGCAAATAATACACAGAGTCATTGTACCAAAAATAATTGGTCAGTGCTCAACTATTTCAGAAGTTATCATGTACAAGAACGAATGACATTGAAAGTCCAATTTAAGAAATTGGCAACAACCAATGCTCTAAGAATTGGTGTAGTCCCCACTGAGATGGTTCAACCGTCAGATACAGCACTGGAAATGCTTACTCCCTTATGCCAAGAAAGTTGGAAGACAGTTACCTGGCCAATTGACTGGAAGAAATTGATATTTGTGCCCATTCCAATGAAAGGTGATCCCACAGAATGTGGAAATTATTGAACAATACATTAATACCACACACATATAATATTTTGTTGAAGGTAATTAATTCAAAATCAGTTGCAGCAGTGTATTGATAGGGCACTTCCAGAAATTTAAGCTGTATTCAGAAGAGCTCATGTGGAATGAGGGTTATTATTACTGATGTTAGATGGATTTTGTCTAAAAGCAAAGAATACCAGAAAGATGTTTACCTGTGTTTTAATGACTATGGAAAGGCCTTAGACTTTGTGGATGATAACCAATTATGGATAGCATTGCAAAGACTGTGAATTTCAGAACACATAATTGTGCTCATAAAGAACTTGAACGTAGAGCAAGATGCTATCATTCTAATAGAACTAGGGGATACTGTATGGTTGAAAATCAGAAAGATGTGTATCAGGGTTGTATTTTTTGCCACACTTATTCAGTCTTTATGCTGCATGAATCATACAAGAAGTTGGACTCTGAAGAATAATGCTGCACCAGGATTAAAGGAAAAGTCATTAACCACATGCAACATGCAAATGACACAACCTTCCTTGCTGATAGTGAAGATGACTTGAAGCACTCGGTGATAAAGATAAGAGATTGTAGTCTTCAGTATGGATTACACTTCAACATTGAAAAAAAAAATATCCTCACAAATGGCCCAATAAACAACATCATGATCGATGGAAAAAAGATTGAAGTTGTCTGGGATTTCCTTTACTTAGATCTGGTAGCGTAGTGCCTAAGGCACTTGACTGCTATCCAGAAGGCTGGTGGTTCAAACCCACCAGCCACTCCTTGGAAGGAAGATGGGTCAATCTACTGCCATAGTGATACTCCTCGGAAACCCAAGGAGGGGTCGCTATGGATTGGGCCCGACTCGACAGCACATAACAACAACAACAGATCTACAATCAGTAACACCCATGTAATCAGTAGTCAAGAATCAGGGATTATACTGCACTGGGCAAATCTTCCACAAATGACCTCTTTAAATTATTAAGAAACAAAGATGTCACTTTGAAGAATAAGTTGTGCCTAACCAAAGTCATGGTCTTCCTTATTGTGGTAATTAAGTTCATGTGTCAGCTTGGCTGGCCTGGTTTTGAGTAGCTGGGCAGCTGGATGTAGTTATTCCCCATGATGAGCCTGGTAATCAACTCCATAGTGGAATCTACCATGAGCAGCTGGAGAGCTGCCTTGAAGATATGGTCTGCTCCCAGTAAATAAAGAAATTTAAGAATGGTCTGGAGATTTTGGCATTCTTAAACCCTGCATATTGCTGAGTTTTCATTTAGCAGCCTGCCATGTTGTTTGCCAATCTTGGGACTCTTGATGGATTTGAATCAATGGTTGGCCATGTGGTTTGGTAATATCAGGATTGTGCCTTTTTACAACCTTGGGTTTTACAACCTTTTGTCAACCTTGGGTTTGTCAGCTTCAGCAGCCAGAAGCTGCCTGAGTGAAGAAAGCCTTCAGCTTCAATGGGCTAGGACCAAGGGGCTGAGCTGAGGCTTAAGGTCAAGGGGCTTTTACCTGACCCCTAGAGCCTGGCATTTTGAACTCAGACTTCTGTAAGAATAAACTCCTGTTTGATTAAAACAACCCATTTGTGGTGTGAGTCTCTTAGAACGGCATGCAGTAATTAAAATACATGTTGTTGTTAGTTGTCATTGAGTCAGCTCTGACTCATAATGACTCATGTAAAACAGAACAAAATGCTGACTGGTCATGTGCCATCCTCACAATCCTTTCTATACCTGAGCTTATCATTGATCTTCCTTGCAGGTGTATGGAAATTACCCTATCACTGACAGTACTGTACTTCCACACAGATCTTGAAAGTTCTTTTTGATGATTAATACAATGTCATTATTCTTTAACTTGTCATTCCTGGTATATAATTGTGAAATATAAGTGTCCTATTCAAAGCAGTCAATACTAGTCCATTTCTGCTCACTAATTCCGGTACTCATTTGCCTGTTTGTTATACAGTGGTGTTTTGTGTGTTTCTTTGATGCTGGACACTATACCACCAGTATTTCAAGTAATAACAGGGTCACCTATGGTAAATGGTTTCAGCTGACTTTCCAGACTAAGACAGACTAAGAAGGAAGACTTTGTCCACTTATGAAAAAAAATAAAAAAACTTAGTCACTGAAAATCTTGTGAAACATGGCCACATATTGTTGTTGTTAGGTGTTGTGGAGTCAGCTCCAACTCAGTGACCCTATGGACAACAGAACAGAACACTGCTTGGTCCTGTGCCAGCCTCACAATCCATGTTATACCTAAGCCCGTTGTTGCAGCTACTGTGTCAATCCATCTTACTGTGGACCTTCCCCCTTATCACTGACCCTCCACTTTAGCAAGCATGGTATCCTTCTCCAAAAAATGGTTCCTTCTGACAACATGACCAAAGTAGGTGAGACAAAGTCTGGCCGTTCTCATTTCCAAGAAACATTCCACCCACACTTCATCCAGGACAGATTAGTTTGATCTGCAGTCCATGGTATTTTCAGTATTGTTCTCCAACACCACAACTCAAAAGCATCAACTTTTCTTCATTCTTCCTTATACACTGTCCAGTTTTCATATGCATATGAGGTGATTGAAAACATCATGGCTTGGGTTAGGGGCACCTTAGTCTTCGAAATGACATATTTGCTCTTCAGCATTTTAAAGAGGTCTTTTGCAGCAGATTTTCACAGTGCAGTATGTGTTTGTTTTTGTTTTTTAATAACAGAAAGTAGGTTTTTTTTTTTATCTATCTATCTATCTGTCTATCTATCCATCCATCTATCTATCTATCTACCTATTTATTTATTTTAAGAGCATGGTTTACATTCAACATTATGTGTACATTTGGTTTCACTCCCATTTACCATGTCCGACCCTAACCCAGTCTCCTCCCCTCCCTACCCCATCACCCTCCCTGGTGCCCCTCATATTTATGCACTCCTGTTTGTCCTGCATTTCCTCAACTTGAATGTTGGTCTTCTGGTGCCCCATGGTCTCCTGCTCTAAAGGATGCATCACCATAGAGTATGTGAAAGTACTTTAAAGGAAAAATAATTTTTTACTGAAGCTAATAAATTATGAATATGTCTCATACCATATTGGGTGAAGCTAAAGGAAGAATTACTGAATTTAGAAGGTGTAACTAAAAATTTATCCAGATTCAGATCAAAAGAATCAAAGACATAGAAAGGGGCTAGCTGTGACAAAGTGCAAATTGAAGAATAATAATGAAAGTATCAAAAGACATAGAAAACAAGAAACATAGGTTAACAGAAAAAAATAGAATGAGAAAGAGCAATTTTTGGCTACTCTAACTTCTACAAAAGGAGAAGAAAGGTATTATAGTACAATAAATACTTGAAGAGATGATGGTTTATATAATGCATTTTATTATCTCCCAAAACAATATCTAGTTTCATCCATCAATGGAAACAACCAGGATCAAACAGCACTATGTTACTTGTAAATCAACCTATAAAACTATATGATTATTTAAAATATACATTTTATTTATAAGTATTTAAGGAAGAAATGAATTTTTAATATTGCAAAGAGTTTATCTGTTGTGGAACATTACTAATTCCTACACACTACTGAAACAAATTGACTGAATGAGATGACAAAACATGAAAGAAAGAAAAAAACCTAGTATCCTGAAAAAATGGTACTTCCTGTGAAAGACCATGGCTTTCATGCTTTTTGACACATTCATTAAATTGTCTTTTCTGTTATCTAAGTATTAAGGATTTTAATGATTCAAATTATCTCCTTCAGAAGCAATACTTATTGTCTATGCAAGTGCTGGCCTGTTATTTTTTTTTTTCCTTGTCAAGGACTTATGACAATATATGTGGGAGACACATCTCCCTGGGATCTGAACAGTGTTAGTCAAAAGCGTGGGTGTTTAGAATTATAGATCTTTTTATTCCAGCACTTAGGACTGTATCCTAAGAGAAAGAGACATCCATAGTTAATTAATACATGTATTTTTTTTTAATAATGGTGCTAATGTTGCTGTTATTGTTAGGTGCCCGTTGAGTCAGCTCTGACTCACAGTGACCCTATGTACAACATAAAGAAACAGTGCCTGGTCCTGCACCAGCTTTGCAATCTTCGGTATACTTGAGCCTGTCATTGCAGCCACTGTGTCAATCTTTCTGGCTGAGGGTCTGATCCTTTTTTGCTGACCCTCTGCTTTATCAAGCTTGATATCCATCTGCAGGGAATGATCCCTTCTGACAACATGACCAAAGTAGGTGAGAGGAAGTCTGGCCATTCTTGCTTCCAATGCATTCTTGCATTCCAGCTGCACTTCTTCCAGGACAGATTTGTTCCTTCTTCCATGGTGCTAATGTAGTACTCTCTAAGTTTAATGCCCAGGGCAGGGGCCTTTCCAAGTGGCCTAGCTGTGACAAAGTGCAAATTGAAGAATAATAATGAAAGTACCAAAATTAAGAAAGTATTAAGTGTGAGTCATCTGCATTGGTGATACTCGACTTCTTAAAATACATAGTTTATTTATGAGTGCCATTTTATTATTATTATTATCAAATTTCAAAATGATTTTTTATATAAATTTCACATTCTAAAACTCCCAACACCTTTGCAACTGTTGTGTAAAATCATGTATTGTTGTTAATGCCATCTAGTCAGCGTCAACTCATGGAAACCTATGTGTAACAGAACGAAATATCACCTGGTCCGGCACCATCCTTACAATCTCTGATGTATTTGAGCCCATTTCAGTCCCTGTGTCACTTCATCTAATGGAGGTTGTCCCTTCTTTTCTCTGAGCTCTCTTTACTTTACCAATCACAATGCACTTTTTTTTTTTTTATCAATTGGTCCTTCCTGATGACATGTCCAAGGTAGGCAACATGAGATCTTATAAAACTTGTTGCTAAGGAACATTCTAACTGTATTTCTTCCAAAGCACATTCACTTGTCCTCTTCCAGACCATGATATATCACAATTCTTTACCAACACCACAATTCAAATGCATCAATTTTCTTCCTAACTTCCTTTTTCTTTGTCTAACTTTCACATTTATATGAGGTAACTGAAAATACCACAGCTTGGATAAAGGCACCTTAATTATCAAAGTGTCGTCTTTACTCTTAATACTTAAAAGAAGTCATATATAGTACCAATTGACACACAGCTTTTATTTTATAAAAGATATTAATATTAAAATTGCATTGTGAACATCCATATAATCATAAAATTACATTACTACAAAATACCATTAATATGTGAGGCTCTTTGTCATCATTAGACAAATTCATCCAATTCTTTAATATTCATAATTTTATATGGAATGTTAATATCAAAAGGAGACATTCATTTCAAATTTGGATAACATTAGCTATTAAAAAGTTCTGTGGCATGTGTATGAAAACATCATTGTCAGTTCAGACATTATGTGTACCCAAAAATTGTTCATATTTTTGTTCTCTAAAGTCATATGACAAATTTTGTCAAAATAATTTACTTATTCTAGATATTTTCATTTTTTTATGTAAACTATAGGTTAAGTTATAAACAGTTAACATTTCCATTTATGAATTGGATTCCTCATCCACTATTGGTTGTTTATGACATGTCTTTATTCCTAAAATTTGCTTTAGATTAAATCTAATATCTCAGTGGTGAATATAATTCTCCCAGACAATAAACATTTTTCTTATATTGTAACTGTCAAGAAATCAGCAGCTTTTGATTGTAGCATATTTTCATTGATATTCATGTTTCAGTGAACTGCAGAGAAGTTACTAATTAAATATTCTGCACTACAAATTGAATACAATCATGATTATAAATTTTTAGATGTGTTAAATTTCATTTTGAATGTTGAGGACAAAACTATGAAAACAGTCTTGGATATTGATATTTTAATTTAACGCTACTATTCCTATGGGTTAATACATGCACGCATTTGGCAAATATGCTTTTGTTCATATCAGTGTCTATAATTAAAAATGTTTTTGAACATTTTGTAAAAAAGGAAAGAGAAATTATTATCAGCTGGAGTTTGCTAAGCAAGTTGAGGCTTTATGTGTGGATTCTTAAAGACTAGCAAAGCTAGTTAACAGACTTTTCATCTGATATACATTTTTCTTATTTCAGAGAGATACATTTTGACAGACTGGAATTTGGTGTTAAAAGTGACCAATTGAAATTTGAAATATGAATATATGAAATCTTGCATGTGTATTTTGAATTTACATTCAAAATGTAACTTCTGTTTTCATTACTAAAGCTTTTCTGATGTTTGGCTATACATTTGTTTTATAGAAAGCTTGATATTAAGCAAGACAAAATTTTCTTTTTAGCTCACAAGTAATGATTTTGTTTTTATTACAAACATTTTCTTATATGCCCTTGTTTTTACAGAATGGGATTATATTTAAGTCATAACAAATATATAATAAGTGAGATTGAATATGTCATATATGAAGTTTATATGTCATAGATAACTGCTATTAATTATATTGCATATGATCTATATCAGGTGAGGAGAGACAATGCAGGGACGCCAGAGTAGCAGGCCAGAAGAGCAGGAGAAAGGGGATAAAAGCCTTGAACCCAGACAGAAGAGCAGTCAGCCCCAGGGATAGAGGTGAGGAGAGACAACTCAGGGACGCCCGAAGAAGCAGGTCAGAAAAGCAGGAGAAAGGGGATTAAAAGCCAGGAAGCCAGACAGAGGAACAGTCAGCCAGGTGGGGGTGATACAAGAGATCTCCAACAGCAGGACAAACTTGTCTGTCGGTTTGTCCTACTGTGGTGACATGTAGACATGAGTTTTGAGGCTGAGCCTCTGAAGTTTAAAACCCAGAGAGATGCACCTCGTGCACAGGTGACAGCCCAGTTTATAGACTGAGACAGACTAGGAAGAAGGAAGAGGCCATCCACTTCTGAAAGAATTGGCCAGGGAAAACCTTATGAATACCAAAGAAAGACTGTTTGGTACATTACCGAACACCTTGAGGAATAGTCCATTTAGGCTAAAATGGCTCTCAAAATAGGAC
>NW_006922232.1:658676-683944 GCF_000298275.1 Orycteropus afer afer | reverse complement strand
GGTTAAATATGGGTAGGTTTCAAGATTGTTAGTAATAACATTCATTGTTGTGTCAGGTACTAACTTTCAGGAGGATGGTCTCCCATTTCTGATTTAACAGTAACCAGGAGAGTGATCTTTGTGCCCTCAATCTATTCTGTTCTTCAGTATACTCATTTTTTCAGCTTCACAAATTTTCCTCAGTGATTAATTCTTACTCTAAATATATTTGATTTCAGTTAAAACCCTGTATTGTATCCATATTTAAGAATTAACATATATTTGATTTTACTGTATCTCCAAATATAATTTAATTTTGCTTGTAAATAAGTCTGACAACAAATGAGTTTAGTAGCAGCTTAAAGTGCATAGCATAGAACAAAGAACTCCACAGTTCCCATGCATGTGATTATAAGAGCAAATATAATATACAAAGCAATAAACTATAAAATTGTTATAGTGAATTTTGAATTTATTGGCTGATTATTCCAGGATAGCTTTTCTTAATATAGTGTTAGCGTTGATAATAGTCAAAGTGAATTCACTGAACATTTTGAAGGGTTTCCTATATAAGAACAAGAGTCATATCTAATCTCTATAAAATATATTTAAAAGTGAATCACAATTGTGTGCTGCCAAATGACTCAATAGTGACAAATATGTTTAAATGTATTTTAGAAGCTTTGTACTCTGTGTCAACACTCTTTATCCTATTGTTTTTAAAACTTAGACTACAAAATATAATTAATTATTGTAGCTCTGCCTCCTCATGCACAGTCTAAAATGGTTAGTTATTTTCATCTGTGATGGTGAATCCTTTGTCTGAGGTAACACTTTGCTCTTTTATCTAATGCACTACATTCTGCAAAATGCATTTCTTGAGAAAACAAGATGATAGCTCAATGATGATCTTGCTGCAGCATTGTCACTTCACAGCTGAGTAACCTCAGACTGTTTTTCTCTGTGTGTTTCAGGTGGGTAAGAAGAGAGCTTTAGCTTGGTCACCTCATTGAGTTAAGATTTTCATGTTTTCCTGGGCCTTAGGATTTCTTGGCAGAGCTGTTAGTAGACATGAAGTAACTATATTCCTATCATCCTGTCCTTCGAAGCATGACATCATGACTAAAGATGAGAAGCATATACTGGATTGCAGACACCTGAGCTGAATTTTTTTAGACTTTCTGAAATGTGTAATTGCTAGAGACAGACAATCATGCCCCCTAGTTTAACCAAAGGGTCAGCTAGTGCTTAAAAGAGGAGGGAGGAAAATTTCCTAAAAGAAATGCCACAAGTGAGTATGAAATTGTTTAAAGTTAGTTTATTTCAGACTTAACAAAACTATAAAAATCATGTAAATGCCCTTTTAAGCCAATTCTTTACTACTGTACTAATAGTAAATTATGAAACTCCAAAATTATTTTAAGCTAGAAAAATACCTTGTTGTTGTTATGTGCCATTGAGTCAGACCCAATTCATAGCGACCCCTCCTTGGGTTTGTGAGGCAGTATCACTACGGAAGTAGGATTGCCCAACCTTCCTTCCGAGGAGTGGCTGGTGGGTTTGAACCGCCAGCCATCTGCTTAGCAGGCAAGTGTTTTAGCCACTATGCTACCAGAGCTCCTTATTATTTATATAAGTAGGCATAAATAAAATTTGCATTGTGACCTTTCAGCTTAAAATGTGTGCTTTCTTTTTTCAATAACTGTTTTTTGTTTGTTTGTTTCCATTACACTCATTTTACATTTGAAAACCAAACTCACTGCCATTGATTCAGTTCCAACTCTTAACAACTCCTTATGGGTTTCTGAGGAGGTAAATGTTTATGGAAGTAGATTGCCCATCTTCTTTTCACAGAGTGGCTGGTGGGTTTGAACCACCAATCTTCTGGTTAGCAGTTGAATGTCTTAGGCACTGTACTGCCAGAGCTCCTTATTCTACATATAAGGATACTGAAACTTGCCCAAGCTAGGAAGTAGTAAATTCAAGACTCAATTTTTGAAGTAAGCACTAGTAATTTATGTTTTGATTCTTACTAGTTATTTCTGTTTAGCCATGTTTCCGAGAAATATGCAAATATCTTAAGGGTTTGTTATTAAGGGAGTTCTCAGATCTTTTAGAAGAAAAAATGATTTTTGCCCTTTTAGGAATGCAACTTTTTATTTATAGGCTATTTCAAGATATGTTAACAGGAATGAATGTTCCATTATGTAATACACATTTTAAATGTCACAGAGGACTAGCATAATAATTTTATTTCTGACAGATGACGCTAATATATAATAATCAACTGTCATTGAGTCAATTCCAGCTCATGCCAACTCCATGTGTTTCAGAGAAGAACTGCACTCCATAGGGTTTTCATGGCTGTGAATTTTGGAAGCAGATATCCAGGCCTTTCTTCCAAAGTACCTCTATGTAAGTTCAAACTGCCACACTTCAGCCTGGTAGCTCAGAGCTTAACTCTGGGATTCCATAATAAACTACATAATATAAAGAAATCTGGAATCTCTGGCATAAATCTTTCCCTTGTAATGATAGGTTTTAATAACTACACATTAATTGCCCTGAGTGTTTTTGTCATTGTCTCACTAGACCTTTTATTAGAAAGCCAAGGAGAGAAAACAACAGGAAATATAAGGGTGTCATGATTCATTCAAACACTTACCCATACAATAAAAGTTTGTTTTGTCTGTTTTTGAGGGCTGCTAACTGACCAGGCACTGTACTATGTGTTGAAGATAAATTCCCTAAGAAAATATAAACTGAACCCTGACCCACAACTTAGGTGGGGAGATAAGCATTATCAGGTCAACTACATACACAAATGATAATAACTGTAGATAATAACTACAGAGGTACATGCTGATATGAGTCCCTATAATGGAGAACACAAGGTAGTTTAGGGGCTAGAGATGATTTTTTTTTTTAAAAGTGGCACCAGGTTGAGATCTGAAACGTTAAGTAGTAAGTCAATAGGAGATGGAGTATGGGAAAGAATGGAAGGATGATAAAAGACTGAATAAACAATGGGAAAATGGACAGATCAGACATAAAAATAGAGGTCTGACTTATAACCTTCATCATGCAGCTCAAGAAAGCTAATTAGTATATCTATAGCTATGAGTTCAGGGAGCAAGCCAAATAACAACCATGTAACAATAGGTCCAAATGGGGCTAGGACCTTAATAACTGACAGCTTCCTTAATATTTTCTCTCACAACTGAATATAACCAAACATGTCCCAGACCATTCTTACAGGATGTAGTGTTTCTACTTAATTAGCCTGACTACAGCTTTCCCATGCCAACCACCTCCAGTTAAGGTAAACCTAAAGTTTTCCCTTTTATTCCCAATGTAATGCTTTCCCATTCCTCTGATTGCCTTTGAGTCTGTGACAAATGCAACTGATGGTAACTGACTGTTGCTATAGGAAGGAAGCTCAGAGTAAATGGCCTTTGTTTGCTCACAGTTGGAGTTTCTGTGTCTATTTACACAAATAGCACTTTGATATAGCATGTATGATGTTCTTTTTTTAAAAAATAAACATTGTCAACTTAAGCTACTTATAGATAGCATATATGTTGAGAGCCAGTTGCCACATGTAACATTCTGACATATATAGAGCAGGCTGGCAGTCTGAAACTCAGACAGACTATCTATACCTGTCGTAAGGAAAAATTATTTCTTCAGAACACCTCATTTTGTGCCTCAGTTAAGGCCCTTGATTGCATGAGACCCACATACATTATGAAGGGTAATAGCCTTAACTTAAAGACAACTGACTGTAAAGGTCAATAACCAATAAATTAGCTTCCCAAGAACATCTAAACTATTGTTTGACCAAAAAGATGGCCATTATAGCCTAACCAAGATAACATAAAAAGATAGCCATCATACGTTTTATAAGTACTTACTTACTCAGTTAAAGTGCTATTTCCTTTATTTGTATTCCCACTTTACAGATAAATTAAGACAATGAGGCATTTATATAAAGTAAAGTCATAATATACAGGAAAGGAGAGGATTACATTTAGTTATTTTAAAGTTTCTACTCCTTTTGATATTACACCCAGCCTCACATATGAGAAAAGCAGACTCTATAGTGATTGGGAACAAAATTAATCCCATTCATTAGATGGAAATATGTATGATTTTGGTAGACAAGATCAGTAAGAGTGCCTTATAAAGCCAAATTTGATCCTAAGGCAAAAAACAAAAATACTATTTTTTGTCGTTAATTTTGATTAATTAAAACATTCCTTATCTCAATTACTGAGTTGTTTTATTTTATTTTATTTTATTTTTTTGCCTCTCCTTAAATTATGTTTCCTAGGCAAATGCCTTAATTACATTGCCCTCATCCCAGCCATGTAAGAGAAAAAAAGGGACAGGGATTTGAAAGTATACATAAAGGAATGATAACAGGATGTAATCTAAGTGAGTAAAGAGGAAATGATTATATAAAAAGAAGAGTGAACAATAAAGAACAGGTCATCCAAACTGCAGACCCTGATGAAGTTCAACATATATTTGACCAGACATAATGGAAAGAGAACTGGATGTTTACTTATGCAGCACTAATCCGAATGTGGATTCCTTGACAGTAAGCCTTTGGACCCAGCAGTACCAGTTATTCTCCAGCAGATTCTGAGTCATGGCAATGCCGTGTGTTAGAACAGTAATGTGAGCCAAGAAGTTTTCAGCGGCTGAATTTTCAGAAGTGGATCAGTAGGCATTTTTTCCACAGTACCTTTGACTGGACTTGACCTTCAAACCTTTAGCTAAGCCTTGAGCACTTTAAGAGTGTACACCACTCAGGTACTCCAAAATTTGGGAATAGTTGGAGACATTGATAATCATAAAGGAAATGAGTGGGAAAAAAAAAAGCCCATAATGCTAATTAAAATAGAAAATATCTTATGAAAATGGGATAATATTTCAGGCTCACTGTTGTTAGTCTTCTCATAGAGACTTTATGTATAATAGAAGGTGATGTTTGGCAGTTCTGAGCCATCTCCATGATTGTTAGGAAGAGGTTCACTAATTAAGAAAAAAACAAATAAACTTTTTTCAGAAGTGTTACTCCCAAATTACAGCAACCCTACGTGTAACATAATAGAACTTCTTCATAAGATTTTTAAGCTGTACTATTTCCAGAAGCAGGAGGCCAGGCCATTCTACCTTGGTGAAGTTACATGGGTTAGAATCACCTGTAGGTTAGTAAATGAATATAAACAATTTTTGTACAACCCAGAGACCTAAGGGCCTCACTACATAACTCAAAATCTTTTGTTGGTATTTACTTAGGCAATGATTATTTTAAGAATTATTTCTATATTTTATAAATATAGAAATGATTTGGACCTATTGAAGAAATGCAAAATGGAGTATCTCCATTTTTCTAAATATTTCAGGTATATTTGATGCCAAAATTCAATAAAATGAATTAAGTAAGAACCAGAAATCAGAGCTCACACTCAGCATTGCATGTTTATTTTGAACAGAAGCTTATCTTCAAGCAATGAATTTCCATAAACCATGATTTTTTTCAAACCTTAAAATGTAACTACAAGTGATAATTTATAATTATTTTTCCTGGCCTTTCCCAGTGTCTCTAACAGCTTCAATGATAAATGACTGTTTTGTGCAATATGGTATGTTAATAACTGAGTTAGGACATTCTGACCATATGCCTGTCACTGCAGGCAAGGTCCAGGAGGAGGGTGAA
This sequence comes from Orycteropus afer afer, assembly GCF_000298275.1. Taxonomy (NCBI): domain Eukaryota; kingdom Metazoa; phylum Chordata; class Mammalia; order Tubulidentata; family Orycteropodidae; genus Orycteropus; species Orycteropus afer. The sequence goes on along the minus strand of NW_006922232.1, from coordinate 678,237 downwards.
GAGATAAAAACACAAGCTAAGCTCTACTCATAATTACATGGAAGTAGAAACTGATGGTTGACAGATAATAAATGAAATATGAAATTATTGCTTCAAATGTTTGGAGGTTAATAAATAGGGACACTTATGAAACTATATGCAATGCCCAGGAGTTAAAGCAAATAGTTTTCACCCATAGAAATATATTTACTTCACCAAAATTCTTCATAACAAGAGATCAGATTCAAAATTCATTAATTCAAACACAAGAGTTTCAGAACATAAATCTGGGTGAGGTTACACCTTTTTAAAGCTGCAAATTGAAGTTAACAGATCAAAATCAATTAGGTCTGCTAATCTGTTCACAAAGGTGTAAATTCTTAATCAGAATTTATTACAAGGCTGACAATGTAATTTAACAGCAGTACTTAAATCTTGATCAGACAATTCAATTTTCAGACTCAGGTTCTTTTTTATTTTTTCTTGAAGGGAACAAAAAGACACTATTTGAATGCTAGCACCATGACAATTACAATATTAAGTACCAATAATATATACAATATAATTATGTTATGTATATATTTATATATTTTTTCTCATATATATAAATTGAATATTAGAAATTATATTGTTCAGTGTCAGTTATGATTTTGGAAAAATTTCAGGGGAGTTTTCACTTTATGTTTATATTAATATTGATATATTATTTTACCTTAGAATGAACTAGGTAACATTTTTTTCTTAAAATTTGTATTTTGGAAAGTATTTCAATGTTATTGCATTTTCCATAATAAGGAGTACCTCAGAGGAATGTAGAATCTTTTGAAATAAAGTGAGTTGTACTGTCACCACTGTCTTGGTGATAGTTGCAAATTGTTCAGCAGAATGATTAGCACCTTAAGGTGTTCTCTAAATTAAACAATACCAAGTGCCTTCAGGAAATTATGTACAGTATATTCAGGACAGTTGGCTTTGGATATTAATACTTTATTTTTTATTTTAATCCAATGAATGTTTATTGGAAGTCTATTATAAATAAAGACATTATTTACAATGTAGATTAATCAAACTATAGAATACTACTATGAGTTGGAATCAACCTGATGACAGTGGGTTTTTTCTAGTTTAGAGGTACGGAAATCTCATTTTTATGTTGGCAACAAATACTTTTTCCTTGGCTTAATGAAGAGTAGATATTCTTACATGATGAGAACGAACTCATGGAATTTTACTTTCATTAAAATTTCTGAAATTTCTGTTTGTAAAAGTATCATACAGGAGAACTTGGATGTATTTGTTCTGTGTATCTTTTGAAGTATCTGATCTTGCCTCTTTATTTTGAAAATGCGTGTTTTAAATTATGTGAAACTAAGAAAAGGCAACTGCATAGTTGGTACATTAATATTTATTGAAAGGCTACTGTGGGATGGGCATGTTTTAATTACTGTTTGGCATAGGAATGAACAACACAAACACATTGCCTGATCAGAAAAATTTTACATAAAAGATCATACAAATCGTGACATATCTTAGAGGTGTACATAGTATTTAATAGTAATACAATTCAGCCCACTGATAGTTTGATGAAGAAAATGTAGTCCAGAGAGGTTAAATGGCTGGCCAAAGTTAACAAGATAATTAGCATCTGAGTTTGATATCAGACTAGAGTCTTCTAATTGTGTCCATTGTTAAACTTCAGAGAAGGCAGCATAATTTTAATGATATTTTTAAATGCCACTCATTATCCAGTCCACCGATTGTTGGAGACAAAGGAAAAGGACTAATATAAGAATATTTTTATTTTCAAGTTATATATATATATATATATAAATATATATATATATATATGTATGTATGTATTTATGTATGTTGTTGTTGTTGTTAGGTGCCCTCCAGCTGTTTCCTACTCATAGCAACCCCATGCACAGCGGAATGAAACACTGCCTGATCCCACTCCAGGTCCACGATCCCTGCTATACTTGAGCCCATCATCACAGCCACCGTGTAAATACATCATTTTGATAATTTTGAAGACCTCCCCCTCTTTCATCAACCCTCCACCCTACCAAGCATGATGTCCTTCTCCAAGGAAGGGTCCCTTCTGATAACATGACCAAAATAGGTGACACAAGTCTGGCCATTCTCGCTTCCAAGGAGTATTTCAGGTGTGCTTCTTCAGGACAGATCTGTTAGTTCTTTTAAAAGTCCATGGTACTTTCAGCATTCTTTGCCAGCACCACAACTCAAAAGCATCAATTCTTTTGCAGTCTTCCTTATTCATTGTCCAGCTCTCACATGCATATGAGGCAATTGGAAATATCATGGCTTGTTACAGGTGCCCTTTAGTCCCCAAGAAAACATCCTTGCTCTCAGCACTTGAAACAGTTCCTTCGCAGTTGACTTTCCCAATGCTACACATTATCTAATGTCCTGACTGTTGATTCCATTGGCATCGATTGTAGAACCAAGTAACATGAATTCTTTGACAACTGCAATCTTCCTCCATTTATTGTGATGCTTCTCATTGGTCCAGTTTTGAGGATTTTTGCATTCTTTATATTGAGACATAATCCATGCTGCTGACTGTATTCTTCAACCTTCATCAGTAAGTGTCTCAAGTGATCCTCACTTTCAGCAAGCAAAGTTGTATTGTCTGCATATCTCAGGTTGTTAATGATTCTTCCTCCGATCCTGATGCCACATTTTTCTTCATATAGTCCAGCTTCTCAGATTATTTGCTCAACATATAGATTGAATAAGTATGGGGAAAGAATACAACGCTGATGCACTCCCTTCCTGATTTTAAACCATGCAGTGTCTCCTTGTTCTGTTTGAATGACAGCCATTTGCATGCAATATTAATGATATTGTTTGATAATTTCCACATTCTGTGAGATCATCTTTCTTTGGAATGGGTACAATTAAGGATCTCTTCTAGTCAGTTGGCCTGGTAGCTGTCTTCCAACTCTCTTGACATAACTGATTGAGTGCCTGCAGCAGGCCATCCATTTGTTGAAACATCTCAATGGGTATTCTGTCAATTCCTGGAGCCTTGTTCTTTGCCAATTCCTTCAGTATAGCTTGGACTTCTTCATCAATACCATTGGTTCTTGATCATATGCGACCTCCCAAAATGCATGAAGATCGACCATTTTTGGGGGGGGGGAGGGTACAGTGATTCTGTGTATTCTTTCCATCTTATTTTGATGCTTCCTGCGTCATTCAATATTTTGCCAATAGAAACCTTCAATATTGTAATTCAAGGCTTACCTTTTTTCTTCAGTTCTTTCAGTTTAAAAAGTGTCTAGTGTGTTCTTCCCTTTTGGTTTTCTAACTCCAGGTCTTTGCACATTTCATTATAGTCATTGGCTTTGTTTTTTCAAGTTGCTCTTTGAAATCTTCTGTTCAGCTCTTTTATCTTGTCATTTCTTCCATTTGCTTTGGGTACTCTCCACTCAAAGGCAAGTTTAATCTTTTCTTGTTTTCTCACTATTTTAATGACCCTTGCTTTCTTCATGAATGATGTTCTTGCTTTCATACCATAGTTCTTCTGGTTTTTGGTTATTGGTGTTCAGTGCATCAAATCGGTTCTTTAGATGGTCTCTAAATTCAATAGGGATATATTCAAGATCATATTTTGGCTCTTGTGGACTTGTTTTAATTGTCTTCATCTTCAAGGTGAACTTTGATGTGATTAGTTGATGGTCTGTTCCACAATCAGCCCTTGACCTTGTTTTGGCTGAAGATACTGAGCTTTTCCATCACCTCTTGCCACAGATATAATCTATTTGATTCCGGTATATTCCATCTGGCAAAGTCCATGTGTATAGCAGCCGTTTGTGTTGTTGAGAAAAGGTATTTGCAATGAATAAGTCATTGGTCTGGCAAAATTCTGTCATGCAATCCCCAGCATTATTTCTGTCACCAAGGCCAAATTTTCCAACTACTGATGATTCCTCTTTTTTTACAACTTTTGCATTCCCATCACCAGTGATAATTAACACATGTTGATTGCACATTCAGTCAATTTCAGCCTTCAGAAGTTGATAAAAATCATCACTTTCCTTATCTTTGGCTTTGGTAGATGATGAATAAATTTGAATAATAGTCGTATTATCTGGTCTTCCTTGTAGACATATGAATATTACCCTATCTCTGACAGCATTGTATTTCATGACAGATCTTGAAACATCTTTTGTGTTGATGAATGCCACTCCATTCCTCTGAAAATTGTCATTTCCAGCATAGTAGATTATATGGTTGTCTGATTCAGAATGGCCAAAACCAGTCCACTTCAGGTCACTAATTCCCAGGATATCAATCTTTATGCATTCCATTTCATTTTTGACAACTTTATAGTTCACTTTATAGGCCTGTCTATTCTTTGAATGAGAAAGTTGAGCCATGTGGGTGAATTCAGTTCTAGGCTTGAAGGTTGTCTAAGGACCATGGTCTTGGTGTTCTACCAGTCTCTATCAGAGATTATTTAATAAATAAAAAATAAAAAAGGGAAGCCCTTTTTTACTGACCCTTCACTTTACCAAGTATGATATCCTTCTCCTTGATTGATCCCTTCTGACAACATGACCAAAGTAGGAGAGACAAAGGCAGGCAGTTCTCACTTCCAAGGAGCATTTTAGCTACGTTCTCCAGGACAGTTTTGTTCATTCTTCTGGCAGTCCAAGGTATTTTCAGTATTTTTCACAAACACCACTATATACAAAAGCATCAACTCTTCTTTGGTCTTCCTTTTTCATTGTCCAGCTTTCACATAATTACTAGGTGACTGAAAATACCATAACTTTGGTTAGATACACCTTAGTTTTCAACTTGACATCTTTGTTCCTTAACACCTTAAAGAAGTCTTTTTCAGAAGATTTGCCCAGTGCAATACTACATATGATTTATTTACTGCTGCTTCCATGGATGTTGATTGTGGATCCAACTAAAATGAAGTCCCTGTTAAATTCATTCTTTTCTCTGTTTACCATGATGCTGTTTATTGATTCAGTTGTGAGGATTTTCTTTTTCTTTTTATTGAGGTGTATTCTGTGCTGAACACTGTAGACTTTGATCTTCGTTGATAGGTGTTCCAAGTGCTCTTCACTTTCAGAAAGCAAGGTTGTGTCATCTGCATAACACAAGTTGTTAATGGCTCTTCCTCCAGTCCTGATGCTGCCTTCTTCTTCATGTAACCCAGATTTTCAGATTATTTCTTCAGCATAGAGATTGAATAAGTATGGTGCAAGGATGCAACCCTGACATACACCCATGCTTGGTAAAGTAGTATCAGTGAAGATGAAGACCCTCAGTGAGATAGATTGATACAGTGGCTGCAATGATGGGCTCAAGCACAGCAAGAATTGTGAGCACGGAACAGGACCTGGCAGTGTTTCATTCTGTTAAACATAGGTTCAGTATGAGTCAGAGCTGACTTGAGAACACCTAACAACAACAACAACACTAACAATAATTTCACTTTGCATACTGACCTCTAGCTTCATCCTTGTGATGAGGTGTTTCACAATTTGAATGTTACTATCTAACAAGCATAGTATTCTGTTCTGTGTACACACCATATTTTGTTTATGGTCATTTAGGTTGTTTCCATCTTTTTTCTTTTGTGAATAATACTGTAATGAACAAGGTGTGCATATATATGTTTATGTCATGGCTCTCTGTCTGTAGGCTACATTCTTAGTAATGAAATTGGTGGATCATATGTTATTTTTATTTCTAATTTTTTAAGGAAGTGCCATACTCTTTCCCACAGTGTAGAACTATTTTACAGTCCAACTGGCAGCATATGAGGGTTCCTATCTCTCCACAGCCTCTCCAGTATTTAGAGTTTTCTGGTTTTTTTTTTCAATTTTGCTATTACTGTTGGGGTGAGATGATGTCTCACTCTTGTTTGGATTTGAAACTCTCTGTTGGCTTAGTGCCTAAGGTATTTGACTGCTAACCAGAATTCTGAGCATTCAAACCCACCAAACACTCCTCAGAAAGAAGATTGGGCAATCTACTTCCGTAGAGATACTGTCTCAGAAACCCAAGGAGGGGTCTCTATGAGTCGAAATGACTCAGCAGCAGTTTTTCGTTTTAATAGCTGATTATTGTGGGCATTTCTTCATGTGTTAGTTGGCCAACTTAAAGTTTTCTTTGGTGAAGTGTCTGTTCATGTCCTATGGTTATTTTTTAATTAGATCATTTGTCTTTTAGTTGTTTAGGTGTTCATGTTTTCTATCAATTTTAGAAATCAATCCCTTTTCTTTATATGTCATCATCACAGTAATTTTTCCCAGTCTATAGATAGTCTTTTTACTTTTGGCAGAGTTTTTTGATGTGCATAAATTTTTACTTTTAAGTAGGTCCCTGTAATCTGCATTCTCTTCTGTTGTATGTATATTTTTTTTATGTTTCATAATGTATTCATGCCATGTGTTAGAGTTCGTAAGTTTACCTCCATTTTTTTCATTTATGATCTTTATGATTTATGTTTTACATTTAGTTCTTTGATGAATCTTGAGTAGGTTTCTTTTTTTTTTTTTTTTTATGGTGAGAAGAATGGGTCCAGTTTTATTTTTCTCCAAATGATTATCCAGTTTTGTTAGTAGCATTTGTTAAAGAAACTATCTTTTTATCATTTAATGGTTTGAGGCTCTTTGTCAAAAATCAGCTTTCCATAGAAGGATGAATTTGCTCCTGAATTCTCAATTGTGTTCCACTGGTCTATGTGTCCACTGTTATACAAAACCCTGCCTATTTTGACTACCATGGCTTTATAGTATATTTTAAGGTTGGTGAGTCCAAGGTATCCTACTTTATTTTTTCTTTAGTGCTTTGCTTATCTCAGGTCCCTTTACTTTCCATAGAAAGTTCATGGTAACTGTTTTCATCTCTTAAAGAATGATTATGGGCTATTATCCAACATCATGCATTATATCTGACTGCCTTATATCTGTAAATCACTTTGGGTAGTATTGACATTTTCATAAAGTGAAATTTTCCTAGCTATAATCATTATATAATCTTCCATTTATGTAAGACTCTTTTGCATTCTTGTAGTCATGTTTTGTAATTTACTTTGTATAAGTCTTTTGTAACACAAGTTGTATTTATATACCTAAGCATGTCATCTTTTGTGGAGTTGTAGTAAATGATATTGTTATCTTGATTTCCTACTCAGAATTCTTTGTTAGTGTAGAAAAAATCATTTTTGTATTTTGATCTTATTCCCTGCCACTTTGCTGAATCCTAATATTACTCGCTGTTGTTTTCTACTTGAATCTCTGGTATTCTATACATATAGGGTCATATTCTATATACTGTATACAAATATAGTCTTAATTCATATCCTATATCCTATATACAAATATAGTCTTAATTTTTTGTCAGTTTGTATGTGTTTTATTTCCCTTTCTTACCTTTTTCCTCTGACTAGCACTTCCAATATAATGATAGATATGAGTCATGATAAAACCCATCTTTGTCTGGTTCCTGTTTGTAAGGAGGATGTTTAGTCTTTCTCCCATGAAATTAATGTTGGCTGTTTGTTTTATGTATATGCCCCTAATTTTGGTGAAGTATTTCCCTTCTGTTCTCATTTTTCTGATAATTTTTATCAATAATTGATGATGGGTGTTATCAAATACCTTTTCTTCATCCAATGATATGATTATGTAATTTTTTTTCTTTTCTTTTTTTTTTTTTTATTTAGGTGGTTATTTATGTTTCTTTTCTAATGTTGAACCATACTTGCATACTTGATATAAATCGCACTTGGCATTGTGTTTTGGCTAGGATTTTGTTCATTTATGGTGATGAAGGATAATGGTCTGTAGTTGGTTCTGTTGTGACTTCAACTTTTATTTCATATTTATGTTATTTCACTTTATTTATTTATTTATATTTCACTTTATTTTTCCTTGTTAGATTTTCCAGTTTGTCAATTTTATTAATGTTTTCAAAGATCCAACTTTTAGTCTTGTTGATTCTTTCTATTTTATTTTTGTTTGTTTCATTTATTTCTGTCTCAATTTTTTATTATTTCCTTTTTTCTGATTATTGTAAGCTTTTTTCTTTTTTTTTTGACTGCCTTTTTTCTAATTATTGATGATATTGAGTTAACGTATTAATTTTGATTCTTTCTTCTTTTTTGATGTGTGAGTTTATCCCTATAAATTGTCCTCTGAACACTTCTTTTTCTGTATCCCAAAGATGTAAGCATATTATTGTTTTCATTGTCCTTTGATTCAAGGAGGTTTTTTTTTTTTTTTTTTTTTTTTTCCCTTCAGGATTTCATTCTTTGTTTATTCTATTACCTAAAGTTCTGAATCAGGGTGCTCTTCAGGTTCTGTGCATTGGATTTTTTTTTTCCTCGATCTTCCTATTGTCCTTATTTTATAACACTTTGATCTGAGAAGATGTTTTCTAATATTTTTTGTTTTGAAATATACTGGTCTTGCTCTGTGGCCTAATAAATGGTCTGCTCTGGAGACTGTTCCACATGTGCTGGGAAAGAATGCCAATTGTGTTACTGTTGTATGGAATGTTCCATACACATCTATAATGTCAAGGTTGAGTGTGCTTTATAGATATTCTGTAATTTTTTTTTTTTTTTTTAATCCTTCATTGAAAGTGGTGTATTAATGTTTCTTACTATTATGGGCCCAGCACTTGGAGGCTGCTTTTTGCTTGGGTGTGGCTACTTATTAAGGCTGGGGACTGAGGTAGTTAGGCCTGGGGCTAGCAGGCTGCCTTTCACTTGGTTGTGGCTCTGTATTAAGGCAGGGGCCTGAGATAGGCAGGCCAGGGGCTTAGAGGATCCTTTTCATTTGGAGGTGGCTCTGTATTAAGGCTGGGGACTGAGGTAGTTAGGCCTGGGGCTAGCAGGCTGCCTTTCACTTGGTTGTGGCTCTGTATTAAGGCAGGGGCCTGAGATAGGCAGGCCAGGGGCTTAGAGGAGGCGTTTTGCCTGGGTGTGGCTCTGTATTAAGGTCAGAGCCTGAGGCAGGCAGGCCAGGGGCTTGGAGGCTGCTTTTCACTTGGATGTGACTCTTTATTAAGGCTGAGACCTGAGGTAGAAGGGCAGAGTCTTGGAGACTGCTTTTCACTTGGTAGTTGTTGTTGTTGTTATGTGCCCTCCAGTCAAACCCGACTCATAGCGACCCCTCCTTGGGTTTCCGAGGCAGTATCACTACGTAAGTCGGATTGTCCAACCTTCCTTCCGAGGAGTGGCTGGTGGGTTTGAACCGCCAGCAGTCTGGTTAACAGGCAAGTGTCTTAGCCACTATGCTACATTAAGGCAGGGGCCTGAGGTAGATGGGCAAGGGGTTTGGATGCTGCTTTACTTGGGGGTGCCTCTATGTTAAGGTGGGGGTCTTAGGTAGGCAGGCCCAGGTCTTGGAGGCTGCTTTTTGCTTGGGTATGGCTCTATACTAAGACTAGGGCCTGAGATAGGCAGGTGCAGAGAGGTTAGTAACACATATGGGAGACAAACTTGTCTGTCGGTTTATCGTCCTGTGGTGGCTTACATGTTGCTATGAGGCTAGAGTCTCTGCCACTGTGTTGCAAATTGCCAACAGGGTGACTCATAGTGGAGAGGTTTCTGTGTAGCTTCCAGGCTTTGACACACTCAGGAGAAGGAAGAGGCCTTCCACTTCTCAGGGAATTGGCCATTGAAAACATTATGAATAGCAGTGAAACACTTTTTGATATGTTGCTGGAAAACTTTATGAATAACTCTGAAACATCGTCTGACATAGTGCTGGAAGATGAGCCCATAAAGTCGGAAAGCACTCAAAATTTGACTGGGGAGTTTCTAACTCCTCAGAGTAGAGATGGCCTTAATCCTATGGATAGAGAAAAGCTTTTGGGACCTCTACTGGCTGATGTGGCACAACTCAAAATGAACAGAAACATGTGGAAATATCCATTAATAATTGGAACATGGAATGCATGAAGTATGAATCTAGGAAAATTTGAAGTTGTCAAAAGTGAAATGAAACACATAAAGATAGATACCCTAGGTCATTAGTGAACTGAAATGGATTGGTTCTGGCCAATTTGAATCAGGCAACCATACGTTCTGCTACGGCAGTAATGACAAACTGAAGAGGAATGGTGTGGCATTCATCATCACAAAGACTGTTTCAAGATCTGTCCTGAAGTACAATGCTATCAGTGATAGGAGAATATCCATACACCTACAAGGAAGACAAGTTAATACTACTATTATCCAAATTTACACACCAACACCAAAGCCAAAGATGAGGAAACTGAAAATTTCTACAAAGTTCTGCAGTCTGAAGTTGATCAAATACGCAATCAAGATGTGTTGATTATCACTGATAACTGGAATGAAAAATTTGGAAACAAAGAAGAATCCTGGGTAGTTGCAAAATATGGCCATGGGGATAGAAATAACACTGGATACCACATGTTAGAATTTTGCAAGACCAATGATTTATTCATTGCAAATACATTTTTCAATAACATAAGCAATGGCTATACATGTGGACTTCACCATATGGAATACACTGGAATGAGATTGACTACATCTGTGGCAAGAGGTAATGGAAAAGCTGAATATCTTCAGCCAAAACAAGGCCAGAGTCTGATTGTGGAACAGACCATCAACTGCTCATATGCACATTCAGATTGAAGTTGAAGACAATTAAAACAAATCCATGAGAGCAAAAATATGACCTTGATAATACCTCTTCTGAATTTAGAGACCATTTAAAGAATAGATTTGATGCATTGAACACCAATGACCATAAACCAAGGAATTGTGAGATGACATTAAAAACATCATCCATGATGAAAGCAAGAGGTCATTAAAAAAAACAAGACAGGAAGAAAAAAACAAAATGGATGTCTGAAGAGACTTGGAAACTTGCACTTGAGCAGAGAGTAGCTAATGCAAATGGAAGAAGTGAAAAGATAAAAGATCTGAACAGAAGATTTCAAACAGCACTTTGAGAAGACAAAATCTATTGCTATGATTAAATGTGCAAAAACCTAGAGTTAGAGAACAAAAAGGGAAGAACACGCTCAGCATTTCTCAAGCTGAAAGAATTGAGGAAAAAAAAATAAGCCTTGAGTTGCAATACTGAAATAGTCTATGGACAAAATATTGAATGATGCAGGAAGCATCAAGAGAAGATGGAAAGAATACATAGAGTCACAGTATCAAAAATAAGTGAGTGATATTCATCCATTTCAAGAGGTGGCATATGACCAAGAACCAACGTTACTGAAGGAAGAAGTCAAAGCTACACTGAAGGAACTGGCAAAGAACAAGGCTCCAGGAATTGACAGAATATCCCTTGAGATGTTTCAACAAATGAATGCCCCATAGAAGCACTCACTCTGTTATGCCAAGAGATTGGAAGACAGCTACATGGCCTACTGACTGGAAGAGATCCACATTTGTACCAATATCCAAAGAAAAGTGATCCCACAGAATGTGGAAATTATCAAGCAATATCATTAATATCACATGCAAGTAAAATCATACTGAAGATAATTCAAAAACGGTTGCAGCAATATATTGACAGAGAACTTCCAGAAATGCAAGCTGGATTCAGAAGAGGACATGGAACAAGGGATATCATTGCTGATGTCAAATGGATCTTAGCTGAAAACAAAGAATACCAGAAAGATACTTACTTATGTTTTATTGACTATGCCAAATCATTCCATTGTGTGGATCATTAGAAGTTGTGGATAATATTGAGAAGAATAAGAATTCCAGAATGCTTGATTGTACTCCTGAGGAGCCTGTACATAGATCATGAGGCTGTCATTCAAACAGAACAAGGGGACACTGCATGGTTTAAAATCAAGAAAGGAGCGTGTCAAGTTGTATCCTTTCACCATACATATTCACCTTTTATGTTGAGCAAATAATCTGAGAAGTTGGATTATATGAAGAAGAAAAAATTAAAGCAAAATTCTGTGTGTCATGATGTCTTAGTTAACTAGTGGTAGTATAACAAAAATCGCACAAGTGGATGGCTTTAACAAGCAGAAATCCATACCTCCACAGTATAGGAAGCTAGAGATCTGAACTCAGAGTGCCAACTCTAGGGGAAGGCTTTCTGCCTCTGTTGGCCCTGGGGCAAGGTCTTTGTCTTCATTCAACATCTGCAGGCCTATTGTTCCTTGGAGATCTCCATGTGTGTTGACATTAATTTTCTCCTGGGTCTAGGAGTTTCTCGACACAAGGACACAGATCCAAAAGACAGGCTTTGCTCCTCTCCCTGTTCTTCTTTCTTGGTGGTATTCTGGTCCCTCAAATCTCTGCTAGCTTGTGTAATCTCTTGTACATCTCAAAAGAGATTGACTCAAGATAGCAGTAATACCAGATCACAAAATGGAGGTTAATTGCATAATATTGAGAATCGTGGCCTCACCAAGTTGGCACATAAGTTTTGGGGACACAATTCAATCGATAACAAATGACAATGTCTCATATCCAATGGTTGATATTCATGGGCCTATTGCTAAGATCTAGCCTCACTTTAAGTGAATGTCTCTAGATTGTTTATTGGTAAAGGACAGGACTATAAAAGCAAAAATGTAAATATCACATACATACGTACAATCTTAAAAATTATAAATGTGATACATACACTTAAAAATGTCAACCAATACTGAAAGTAATAAACATATTTAACAAAAAATGGTGGTAGAAGTTTCTAGAAAATAATAAGCATGAGAAGCAAAGGTTGTTTAAATCCACATTCTCTCCATCATCATCATCATCATCATCATCATAATTAGGTATATATGTACAAACATAAATATATAAAATACTTTGTCATTATTCTGTCATTGGGGATCTCTGCCTCTATGAGTTATAACCAAGCACTTTGCTGCCCTGGACAAGTTCTAAATAATTTTCACTAAGAAGGAGTAGAAGAATGTGTATGAGGTGCATAAACATTTATGTCCACCAAAAAAAGTAAGAATTGGTATATTTGGGCACAGAATAACAGGTGCTCCGCCCCCCACCAACATGTCCTGATTTCTCTTACGAAAACCTTCTTTCAAAATTCCCTCCTTTTTATCTAGTCTGATTTATAGAAAATCTGGAAGGTGAAAAAATTTAGCTCTGCTTTTCCCATTTTCTCTTAACGTTACATTATTATCCCCACTTATGGCCCAGTTCATGTCTTGTTCTTTCTGTAATTAAAGTATATTGTATTATACATGCTATACCTTAGCTCATTTAAATTTTAATGTTTCTGGCTTTAGTTTACACTTGTGTTCTAGGTATCTCAGAGTTTTCTTTCCCACTAACCAACCTTAATGCAGCTTAAATTTCTCCTCTGTGAGGTTTTGCCAGGATCTGTCAGGGAAAGGTAACTACTCATTCATTCATGTTTTCTTTCACCCAATAAATATTTAGTAGGTACTTGTTTTGAATCAGTCATTCAGGTAAATGCTACAGAAACACATCGGAAGAGGCAGTGTCTTCCTTGGATTTCCATTCTAACAGAAGAAACACATATTAAAGAAAAATTACAAATTGGAATAAACAAAATAAGAACATTTTTGTAACAGAAGTGAATAAGATTAATTAATATCCTATCTATACAAATCTTTATTCTTCCTCTTTTTAATGTGTATTTTTGGTGTTTTTGGTGTATATCTTTTCCTTAATTCTTCTATAAGTCTGACTTTTCCTAATTTCACTTCCCCTTCTACCATAATATAAGTTCCAAGAATAATTATAAATATACAGTATAATTATATTTGCAACAGATGGTCTGTGAATAGATAAGTGAAACAATTTTGATCAGTGCTAAATTTATTTATTTCAAATTAAGACTATTTCTATTTGATATGCTAAGAGCTCAAGCATATGTTTACTGTCACACTCACAGATCTTTGGACTGTGAAAATAGACCACAGCTACCATATGTTAAAAGGAATATGTTAACTGATATATGAAATCTACTAAATTTCCCAGATTCCTCCTGTCTTCTTTCATAAACAATGCAATAAAAAATTCATGGTGTTTAATAAGCCTTATTTTCTCTTTGGCCATTTAACATCATATTGGATTATTATACTTTTTTTTTTAAAGTTTCTCTATTATATCACAGGTTTCTATAATACTTTACTAGAACTACAAATTCAATTAAACAAATTTAACTTTGGATTTCCATTTTCACAATAAAAAATAAAGATGGAAGTGCATAGAAAGGTAAATATTTATGAAGAGTAGACTCAATTTTTCTACATCTGGCATTCTTCTGCTGTCATTAGTTTAATTATATATATATATATATACACACATACAGATCATCATCATTTTTATTAAATATTAGTGTAGTCATTACAATATCAATTTTATTTTGCTAAATAATATTGCATAGATCAATTAATTTTGAATGCAAAACTATAGTTTTACCCCTAGGGGAACAAAACTAAACATACTATACTTATTACATTAAAATTATTCACCTTTAAAAATATGGTGCCATTGAGTTGTCTCCAACTTGTAGCAACACTGTGTACAACAGAACAAAACACTGCCCAGTCCCGTGCCAGCCACACAAGCCCTGCAACACCTGAGCCCATCCTTGCAGCCACTGTGTCAATCAACTTTGTTGAGGGCCTTCCCCTTTTTCATTGCCCCTTACTTTACCAATCACGATATCTTTCCCCAGGGAATGGTCCCTAACGATAACATGACCAAAGCAGGTGAGACAAAGTTTGGCCATTTTCTCTTCCAAGGAGCATTTTGTCTGCATCTCTTCCAGAGCAGATTTGTTAGTTCTTTTAGCAGTCTATGGTACTCTCAGTATCCTTCTCCAACACCACAGCTCAAAAGCATCAACTCTTATTTGATCTTCCTTATTCATTGTTCAGCTCTCACATGCATAAAAGGCTATTGAAAATGAAAAAAAAAATCTAATAGAAGATTCTAAAAACATTTGAAAATGTTAGAGAAAATAATGCAAATCTGGGGTTTTTAGTGAGACCGCTTCATGAGTTTTTAAGTTTTATTTCCTACAAAAACAAGCTGAATCTGTAATTAAAGATTATGCATCATTATTTTACCTTTAGGGAGCTCTGGTAGCATAGTGGCTAAGACACTTGCCTGCTAACCAGACGGCTGGCGGTTCAAACCCACCAGCCACTCCTCGGAAGGAAGGTTGGGCAATCCTACTTCCGTAGTGATACTGCCTCGGAAACCCAAGGAGGGGTCGCTATGAGTCGGGGCCGACTCGACAGCACATAACAACAACAACAACATTTTACCTTTAAGTATGTCCTTAATATTTAATATGAATTTTTAATCTTTGATGTCCAAAAGATAAATCATATTCTAAGGAAAGTCATAACTCTGAATTAAAGCACAGTCATGAGCCACAAACTATCCATGTAGGCAAGGTCCAACTGCATCCACTGGCAGGTGTCCGGTCATGAACATCTGAAATATGTACAAACCATACTTGCACACCAGCCCTTGTAGAGTCTTTTATATTTAAAATTTGTGGTATGTGCAACTGTTCATAAGAACAAATGGATACTCTTTTGCCACATCAT
Organism: Orycteropus afer afer; assembly: GCF_000298275.1. Classification (NCBI taxonomy): domain Eukaryota; kingdom Metazoa; phylum Chordata; class Mammalia; order Tubulidentata; family Orycteropodidae; genus Orycteropus; species Orycteropus afer. Next base: position 662,691 of record NW_006922232.1, on the reverse strand, counting down.
TATTGTTGTTGCTGTTATTATTATTTTAGAGATGTCTTAATGTATCTGGAACCAAGGCAAAACCACTCACTGTCATTGAGTTGATTCCAACTCATAGCGACACTCGTTGGGTGTCCAAGGCTGTAAATCTTTATGGAAGCAGATTGCTTCATCTTTCTTCCATGGAGTGGCTTGGTGGATTCTAGTGACCAACGTTTTTGTTAGCAGCCAAATGTCTTAACCACTACACCACCAGAGCTCCTTAATGTATCTGGAAGTGTTTTTTTTTTTTAATGCATTTTGTGCATAGAAATGTACATCACAAACACTTAATCCTCACTAATTTACTATCTTGTTATGCAATGTTTCATATTTAGTGGCACTAGGTAAACAGAACAATGACCATAGGAAAAAATCTACTATTAGACAATTTTAGATTTTAAGGATGTGCATATGGTAGTAATGAGCACCAAGGTAAGAGCAATGCTTAGTAAGTTGGTGAAGTTTATGTGTCAATGTGGCTGGACCATGGTTCTCAGTGGTCTGGCAGTTATGGAATGATGTAATTTGGCAGTTATGGAATGATGTACTAATTCTCCATGCTCAGATGTGTTATCCTCTGTTTTCACATAATGCTAATTTTTACATAGCTGATCCTTTGATCTTTGGAACCTAAGCATGTTGATAAATAATGAATGTGTGTACTATATACTAAGACAAACATTGACTAGCTGACATTGGTTGTTGTTAGGTGCTGTCAAGTAGGCTCTAACTCATAGTGACCCAATATACAGCAGGACAAAACACTGTCCAGTCCATCTTCACAATCCTTGCTGTGTTTGTGTAATCATTGCAGCCATTGTGTCAATCCATCTCATTGAGTGTCTTTCCCTTTTGTGTTGATTCTCTACTTTACCAAGTGTGATATCCTTCTCAAAAGAAATGTCCTTTCTGACAACATGACCAAAATATGTGACATGAAGTCTGGACACTCTCGCTTTCAGGGAACATTTCAGCTGCAATTCTTCTCTATTTGTTTCTTCCTCTGATATTCTGTGGTATTTTAAATGTTCTTTGCCAACACCACAATTCAAAGGCATCGATTCTTCTTTGGTTTTCCTTATTCATTCCCCATCTTCCACATGCATATGAGGCAATTGAAAATACCATGGCTTGTGTCTAGAACACCTTAGTCTTCAAAGTGACATATTTGCCCTTTAACAAAGTCTTTTGCAGCAGATTTTCCTGGTGCAATACAACATCTGATTTCTTGACTGCTGCTTCCATGGGTGTTGATTATGGACCCAAACATAATGAAATTCCTGACAATTTAAATATTATGATGAGCTTCAACATAAGCTCATCATTATGTTGCTTATGGTTCCTGTTGTGAAGATTTTCAGTTCAAACCCACCAGAACCTCCTGTGAAAGAAGACTGGACAATCTATGTCCATAGAGATACCACCTTGGAAACCCAAGGAGGGGTCACTATAAATTGGAACTGATTTGATGGCAGTGAGTTTGATTTTTTGGTCTGGTTATATATTGTTTTCACTTACATATAAATTCTTCTTAAAGACACAGTTAGGAATGAAAATTATTAATAATCAGGGACAGCCACTACATTCATGCTCCTATGTTATAATAATGTTCAGAAATCTTGATCAGAGAATGGAACATAATGAACACAACATCTTCTGGTATGCAGCATCTGGCTTATGTATGTACTGTATTATACTTTTTATCTAAAAATGTTCCTGAATAATACTGTGCAGTTCAACTCATAGGAAGCAGTATCCAATCTCATATATCACATGTCTGTTGAATGCTGTAGTGTTATCTCCCTGTGTAATTTCATTTTGAAAATATTACAAGGAATACATCAGGGCTCCCAGTGCAGCAAAATCAGTGCTGTTGATAGAGGTTATATCAAGAGGCAATGAGAAGTATCAGTATCAATTTGGAAGTGAAACAAAGGTTACTAAGCAGCATGAAAGTGGAAAATCAGTGAATATTAGCTCATGATTTAGGGACATCACACTGAATAATCACAATGATACATACACATGCTCACACACACACACACAATTCTCCAAGCTGTCAAAGGATTGATTGACTCCACTGAAAACTACAAGGCTAACAAATATATGACAAAAACCTATCTCAGATGTGGAGAAATTGCTAATGACTTGAATTAAGGATTAAATACAATAGCAAATCCCTCTCAACATGTTGATGATTGCTGTTAAGGCATGAAGGTTGTTCAAGATGTTTAAAGAAGAAAAACATGAACGAAATAAGATATGATGTTTAAACAATGTCCAAATCACAAAGCATACTATTTCAGATTGTGTCATGGACATTAGGCAACACATGAATTTATAATTAAAAGTAATAACAAATGGCAATGGAGTAGATTCATCTCTACCCACTTCTCTTCTTAGAAATATCATATCCAGAGCAATGATAAAGAGAAATAATACCTCTACCAGATCTGAGACAAAACATAAATATATATTTGTCTAATGTAAAAGGAATAATATGAAGAACTCAGAATATTGAAACCACAGGGTATGTAGGTTGTTCTGAATGGTTTGCCTGAACATAGGTTGGCACCAAGAGGAAACTTTCGTTATCTCTTCTCTTTGTCCGGTTTTCCTATGGATTCCTGACACAAGCTATTTCCCTATGCAAACACTGCCTTTCTATTCTCACATGATTGATAAATCTAAGGAGTATATCTACCTGATATAAATGTTCACCCTACATGTATGTTTAGTTTTGTGGCTGGAAATCACAGGAGTAAGCTCAATTCCAGATCTGAAGAGTAATAGGGGCCACAGTCTTGGGAGTCTCACCAGGCTATCAGATCAGCAAACCTGGTCTTTTATTTATTTATTTATTTATTTAATGAATTTGAGTTTTGCTCTACATTGTTCTCCCACTCTATCCAATATCTCCTACACTGATTCCTTTCTGAGTAGGTGACAGTGGTAGCTGGCACTATCTAGTTCTGCTTTCATGATCATATTGGCTAACAATCTCATGGTCTATTCATCCCTTGGATTAATTGTTTCCAGGGGTCTTTAATTTTATTCATTATTCTTTGCTCTGGATGAGGAAATACCCATTGCTGCATCAAGATGATGGTTTGCAATCTTTTACTACCACAGTCACTGCTTACCAAAGTAGGATGTAGAGAAATATTTTTTGTTTAGTATGTTATGTCAATTGAGCTTGATGTCCCCTTTGATCATGGTCCCACACCCACAGGTTCCACCACTCCCTCAGGGTAGTTGGCTGTGGGCAAGGTGTTATCATAACTTTGCCCCTTATTAGATGTAGTATATATTTGGACATTCTTACAGCACATACGCATATGTATGTAGAAATAACATTTGTCAATCCTATATAAGGTCATGAGTATATTCCCTTTTGATGTTATTTTTGGTCACCTTATATGCTAAACAATGAATAAGGAAGACTGAAGATGTATTGATGAATTTGAAGTATGGCATTTGTGAAGAATATTAATATTCCATGGACTGACAGAAGAATAAACAAATTTGACTTGGAAGAAGTACACTCAGAGAGCTGCTTAGAAGCCAGCACAACAAGGCTCCATCTCAGGTACTTTGGGTATGTTATCAGGAGGGACAAGTCCCTGGAAGAGGCCATGATGCTTTGTAAATTATAGAATTAATGATAAAGGGAAAGACCCTCAATAGGAATAATTTAACACAGTGGTTACAATAATGGACTCAAATACAACAATGATTGTGAGGATGATACAGGATAAGGCAGTATTTTGTTCCATTGTATATAGGATCACTATCGGAAGGAAGGTTGGGCAATCTACTTCTGTATGATACCACCTCAGAAACCCAAGGAGGGGTTGCTATGAGTTGGGTCCTGCTGAATGGCACATAACAACAACAACATGAGTTGGAACTGGCTTAATGGCACCTGACAACAATAACTTAATCTAAACCCCTTGGTGTTTTATTTATTAACACAGAGGTTAAGTAAGTTTAA
>NW_006922232.1:647032-658576 GCF_000298275.1 Orycteropus afer afer | reverse complement strand
TTTTTTTTTTTTTTTAATTAAAATAGTGTTTAATAGAATTGACATTCTATTGGTGACATGTAACACCAAATGATTATTAAGTACCATACCAGACACTAATATGAGTTACAGATCACAGTTATAGATTGAATATAAATTTCTAACAACAAAATCCAAACTATAAAAATGTAAAATGCTAGTGGTAGTGCTCTAAGGAAAGATGAAAGTGATAAGCATGCCTGGAGGTTAAGAAACACATATATAAAGTCTGAGGTCTACAAATGACCATCTACTTGGTGAAATTGCTAAGAGAGATATTAATTTCAGATTAAGGTGGGCAGGCTAACTAATGTGTCCAAATATTTCATCCAGATTCATGTGCAGAGTATAGTTGCATAGAAAACATCAAACTATCAATCTTTGGAAATCATGTTGTCATGTGAAGAAATTGGACATGAAATTACTTCATATGCATTTGCCTGTAAAAATTACTTGAGATTACCCAAGAATGTATGCAAGAAAACAGATTGTATGTTGCAAACAACTGTTATTCTATAAAACTAATTGCACTGACATTCTTGTAATAATAAAATAATAATGTTACACATAATTTCAATGCATATGCAATTGTACTATATTCTTAGTTGAAATTTAGCACTCTATTCTAAAACTCCGCTGTGAGGATTATTTTCATCCAAAAGAGTTAAAAAAGTTCTGCTTAAGAATTCAGAATATAAATAATATAAAAACTTGCTCAGTATAAATTTTTATTCATGCAACACAAGTTTATTGAACTCCTATACCAGTCACATATTAAGCTGTATAGATATTGAAATAAATGAACCATAACTATAAGTCTATGACCTAGTGACATGAGAAATGCATATTTTGTTATTGTTGTAATTATCATAATAAATTAATTCTGTGGAAGGAGGAACTATCCTAAATTGAACTTACTGAATTTAAGCATACCCTTCACATTATTTTTACTTCTTTTTGACATGCAGAAATCAATGAAAATGGAGAATTATTACATTTTTTCTCATATAATAAAACTGGCATAAATTATCCAACTACTAGCCACAAGTAACTAAAGGAATTATTAATAATTCAATAATTGGGTGCTGTATCTATTTAAAGTTTGAATTAGAATTACAAAATAATGGGAAATATGAATGAGCGCACATAAAATATATTGTTATTAATGAATTACTCATTTTAATGTCTGAAAGAGCTTTAGTGATGCCTCTATTAAATATTTAACATTTGTGTATTTTCTTCCTGAACAAGCAAGATCTTTATCAGTTTTATTGATCTGCTGAAAGTACAGACAGCTGGTTTCATTGATTATTCCATATTGTTATTTTGTTTTCTATGTAATGATTTCTGCACCTTATTGTTTGTTCTCGTGGTGTACTGGGTAAGGCAATTGGCTGCTAATCAGAAGATTAACAGCTCAAACCTACCAGCTGCTCCATGGAAGGAAGATGGGACAATCTACAATCTATTTCCATAAAGATTTACACCCTTGAAAATCCAGTGCTGGTCACAATGAGTCAGAATCACTTCAATGGCAGTGATATTCTGTATACTTTGGGTTTAATTCACTTTCTTTTTTCCTCCATTATTGAGATGGAAATTATGATCGATAAGTTAAGCCCCCCCCCCCTTTTTTTTAATACAAAGGTATGGAACTCTGACGTTTCTTTTTGGTACTACTTTAAATGCATTTCAAAAAACTTGATTTCTTGTGTTTTGCACTCAGTTTAAAATATACCCTGTTGCTGTACGGTCAATTCTTACTCATAATGATCATCTAGGACAGGGAAGAACTGCCCCATAGAGCCACCAATATTATCTTTTTTAAGGAATCACACTGTCTTTCTCCTGCAGAGCAGCTCACACATTCAAACCTCTCACCTTTCAGTTAGCAGCCTAATGCTTAATCATTCCAATACCAGCATACCTTAGCTTAAAATATATTGCTTCCTGATTTCACATTTGATGTATTCTTTAATTTCTTTAAAGGTGTGAAGCTACTTAGGTTATCCATTTCTTGTTGAAAAAGGTTTGGTAGATTGTAGCTTCAAAGAAATTACCCATTTCATCTATATTGTCAAATTTATTTTCATGTATTAGTTACTAATGCTGCATAAAAATTATTTTGTAACTTAACAATTTTAAAATATCTTCTGAAAGTCAGGAATCCAGACGTAGCTTATTTTAATCACAAGTTGTAGCCAAAGTATCAGATAGGGTCACCATAATTTCAAGGCTCAAATTGGGCTAATGAATTTGCCTCCAAACTCATTCAAATGATAGCATACTGCAACTGATCATTGGCTGTTTTCCAGATGCCTCTGTCTATGTCACTCAACTCACTGCCGTCAAGTTGATTCTGACTCATAATGAACTCTCTTTGGGTTTCTGAGGTGGTAAATCTTTATAGAAGTAGATTGTCCAGTCTTCCTTCCATGAAGCGGCTTGTGGGTTTGAACTGTCAAACTTCTGGTTAGCAGTCAAATGCCTTAGGCACTATGCCACGAGAGATCCTTCTGTGTTATTGTTGTTGTTGTTGTTAGGTGCCATCTAATCATCTCCAACTCATAGCTACACTATGCACAGCAGAATGGAAGATTGTCCGGTCCTGTACCAGCCTTACAATCTTAACTATATCTGAGCCCATCATTGCAGCCACTGTGCCTATCCATCTCATTGAGGGCTTTCCCCTATTTTATTGAAACACCACTTTACCAAGCATGATACCCTTCTCCAGCGAATGGTTCCTTCTGACAACATGACCAAACTAGGGGAGGTGATGTCTGGCCATTCTCACTTCCAAGGAGCATTCTGGCTGCACTTCCTCGAGGACAGATTTGTTAGTCCTTTTAGCAGTCCATGATACTCTAGCATTCTTCCCTAACACCATAACTCAAAAACATCAATTCTTCTTCAGTCTTCCTTATTCATTGTCCAGCTCTCACATGTGTAAGAGGTGATTGAAAATAACATGGCTTACGACAGTCTCACCTTAGTATTCAAGGAGACATCCTTGCTCCTCATCACTTGAAAGAGGTCCTTTGCAGAATATTTGCCCAATGCAAATCATCTGATGTCTTGACTTCTGCTTCCATTGGTGTTGATTGTAGAACCAAGTAAGATGAAGTCATTGACAATTTTAATATTTTCTCCATTCACCATGAGGCTATTTACTGGAACTTTTGTGAGGTTTTTTGTTTTCTTTTTATTGATGCATAATCCATACTGCAGACTGTAGTCTTTAATTTTCAGCAGTAAGTGCTTTAAATCTTCCTCAGTTTCAGCAAGCAAAGTTGTGTCATCTGCATATCTCAGCTTGTTAATGAGTTTTCCTCCATCCTGATGCCACATTCTTCTTCATATAATCCAGCTTCTCTGGTTATTTACTCAGTATACAGGTTGAATAAGTATGATGAAAGGATACAACCTTGACACACTCGTTTATTGATTTTGAAACATGAAGTGTCCCTTTGTTATGTCTGAATGGCAGGCTCCTGCTTGATGTACAGGTTTCTCTTGAGTACAGTCAAGTGTTCTGGAATTCCCATTTTTCTTAATGTTATCCATAATTTACTATGATCCACACAATCGAATGCTTTTGCATAGTCAAATCATAAGTAAACCTCTTTCTGGTATTCTTTGCTTTTAGCTAAGAACCATCTGATGTCAGCAATTATATTCTTTGTTCCACATCTTCTGAATCCACTTTGCCTTTCTGGAAGCTCTCTGTCAATATACTGCTGCAACCATTTTTGAATTATCTTTAGTAAGTGTTCGGGTTACTAGTACCACTCTAACAATAATATACCACAAATGGGATGGCCTTAACAAACAGGAATTTATTCTTACAATTTGTAGGCTTTATGCCCAAGTTCAAAGTTCCAAGCTCTAGGGGTTGGGTGAAAGCCCCTCAGCCTTGGGCTTCAGCTCTGCCTCCAGCTCTTGGCCCACTGAAGCTAGAGGATTTTCTTCACTCAGATTACTGCTGGCTGCTGAGGCTGCCAAGCCCAATGTTGACAAGTAAAAAGGCATAGTCCTGATGTTATCAAAATGCATGGTAGGTCATTAATTCAAGTCCATTGTAAGTCCCAAGTCAGCAGAGCATGGCAGGCTGCTGAACAATGACATGGCTACATGCGGGGTCCAAGATACAGACCATTCCCCAAGGCTTCTGCTTATATATAGGAAGCAGGCTACGCAGTTGCTCACAGTAGGATTCCACCATGGAGTTGATTACCAGTCTCATCATGAGGAATACCACATCTAACTACCCAGCCACTTAACCAGGTCCAGCCAAGTTGACACACAAACTGAACAACCACAATAAGATTTTATTTGTATGTGATAACAATGATATTGTTTGATGATTTCCACATTCTGTAGGATCACCTTTCTTTGGAATGGGTACAAATATGAATCTCTTCCAGTCAGTTAGCCAGGTAGCTGTCTTACAAATCTCTTGTTGTAATTGAGTGAGTGCTTCCAGTGGGGAATCTGTTTACTAACACATCTCAATGGGTATTCTGCCAATTTCCAGAGCCTTGTTCTTTGCCAATTCCTTCACTGCAGCTTTAACTTCTTTCTTCAATACCATTGGTCTTGATCATATGACACCTCCTGAAATGGATGAACATTGACCAATTCTTTTAGGTACAGTGACTTTGTGTACTCCTTCCATCTTCTTTTGACGCTTCCTGCATCATTCAATATTTTGCCCACAGAATCTTTCAGTATCGCAACTCGAGGCTTAAATTTTTTCCTCAGTTCTTTAAGCTTGAGAAATGTCAAGCATGTTCTTCCTCTTGGTTCTCTAACTCCAGGTCTTTGCACATTTCTTTATTGGTTTGTTTATTAATTTATTTATTTATTGTTTTTTTCTGTTCAAGCTACTCTTTGAGATCTTCTGTTCAGCTCTTTCATCTTGTCATTTCTTCCATTTTCTTTAGCTACTCTCTGCTCAAGGATAAGTTTCAGAGTCTCTTCTGTCATCCATTTTGGTCTTTTCTTCCTTTCTTGTCTTTTGAATGACCTCTTGCTTTCTTCATGGATGATCTTCTTGATCTAATCCCACAATTCCTCTAGTTTTCCATCATTGGTGATTGTGGTAGTTATGTTTGTGTGTCAGCTTGGCTGGGCCTGGTTGAGTTGCTGGCTGCTGGATGTAGTATTACCCGTGATGAGACTTGTAATCAACTCCATGGTGAAATCTACTGTGAGCAGCTGACTAGCTGCCTTAGGGAATGTGGTCTGCTTCCTGTATCTAAGGAGAAGCCTTGGGGAATGGTCTCCAGCTTATGATATACTTGGACTCTGCATGTAGCTGTGTTTTTATTCAAAAGTCTGCCATTCTATGCTGACCTTAGGACTTAAAATGGACTTAAGTTAATGGCCTGCCATGTGGTTTGATAACATTGGGACTGTGACATTTTTACTTGTCAACCTAGGGTTTGTCAGCCTAAGCAGCCAGCAGCTGTCTGGGTAAAGAAATGCCTCTAGTTCCAGTGGGCTGGGATCATGAAGCAGAGCTGAACCCCAATGTTGAGGGGCTTTCACCCAGCCCTTAGAGCCTGGCACTTTGAATTCAGACTTTAAGACTCCGAACTATAAGAGAGTAAGCTCCTCTTTGTTAAGGCCATCCCATTTGTTGTATATTCTTGCCAGAGTGGCAATAGGTAACCAGAACAGTGTTCAAGACATTAAATCTATGCTTCAAATCATCTCTAAGTTCAGGAGGGATATAATCAAGGTCATATTTTGGTTCTTGTGGACTTGTTTTAATTGTCTTCAACGTATACTCGAAAGTGAGTATAGCAGTTGATAGTCTGTTCCACAATCAGCTCCTGGCCTTGTTTTGGCCTAAGATATTGAAATTCATTGCCTCTTGCCATAGATGTAGTCAATCTGATTCCTGTGCATACCATCTGATGAAGTCTATGTGTATAGTAGTCTTCACTTTTGTTGTTGAAAAGAGGTATGTGCAATGAATAAGTCATTGGTCTTGCAAATTTCTATCATGTGATTTCTAGTATTGTGTCTATCTCCAAGGCCATATTTTCCAACTATCTGTGACTCCTCTTTGTTTTCAACTTTTGCATTCCAGTCACCAGGGATAATCAACACTTCCTCATTGCATGTTTGATCAATTTCATGCTGCAAAAGTTGGTAGAAATCTCCAATATCTTCATCTTTGACTTTAGTGGTTGGTGTGTAAATTTGGATAAGAGAAGTATTAGTGGTTCTTCCTTCTAGACATATGGATATTATCCTATCACTGACAGCATTGTACTTTAGGACAGACCTTGAAACACTCTTTGTGATGATGAATGTCACACCATTCCTCTTTAATTTGTCATTTCCAGCATAGTAGATCATATGGTTTTCTGATTCATAATGGCCAAAACCAGTCCATCTCAGCTCATTAATGCTTAGAATATTGATCATTATGCATTCCATTTTACTTTTGACAACTTCCAATGTTCTTGGATTCATACTTCATACAGTCCATGTACCAATTACCAATGGATGTTTGCTTCTTTTTCTGATCATTTTGAGCCATGCTACATCAGTCATTAGAGGTCGTGAAAGCTTTACTTTATCCATATTGTTAAGATCTTCTCTACTCTGAGGAGTCAGCTTTTCCCTAGTCAAATTTTGAGTGCCTTATGACCTTATGGGCTCATCTTCCAGCACTATGTTGGACATTGTTTCAAGGCTATTTGTAAGGTTTTCCAGTAATATACCAGAAAGTGTTTCACTGATATTCAGAAGGTTTTTACTGGCCAATTCTTTGATAAGTGGAAAGCCTCTTTCTTCTTCCAAATCTATCTGAGCCCAGAAGCTTCACTGAAATCTGTCTACCTGGTGGGCCAGGAGAATGGAGCTGCCCAAGGCTTAGCAGATGAGATTACTGTCTTAGTGGACCTGGAAAGTGAGGCAAACACTCAGGGCTGATGGACTTCCACACAGAATCCAGATCATATGTCCAATGCTTAGAGCCCACTAGAAGAATTTATTGCCCAGAAGTATCGGAAAACAAAATAATCATGTTCAAACCTTGAGAATTAGTGAGATTTTTCTCTGCTGGGTTTTGCCCTTGCTTGGCACCAGTGACTTTGTATTTCCCTCCAGTTTCTCCCATTTAGAATGGGAATGCTTACTTTATGCCTAATTGACCATTGTACCTTAGAAGCAGACAACTTGTGTTCCAGGTTTCACAGGTCCCCAGATGGAAATAAATTTTTCCCCAGGATCACACACAGAGTGCCACCAATGCTTGATTTACCTAATTCAGAAACTAAGATTTTCACTTAGATTTGATGCTGGAATAGGTTGAGACTTTAGTGTATGATGTGATGGTGTACACATGTTTTGTACTTGAGAGGGACATGAATTTGGTGATAGAAGCAAAGGTGGAGTGTTATGGATTGAATTGTATTCCCTTCAAAATATGTTGAAAGCTTAACCTTTGTACCTATAAACATGACTATGCTTGGAAGTAGAGAGTATCTTTGTTATATTAATTAAATGAAAAAAAAAAATAGGATGAGTTTTGAACCTACTCACTTCTGAGTTATAAAAGTGGTAGAATAGATATAGACATGCAAACCTGGAGAAGATAGATTCCAGGAACATCAAGGAACACTTAGGGATACCAAGGAAGGCCAAAGAGAGTCATTAGAAACTTGGAGAAGACCAGGGAAGAAATTGCAGTGACTAAGATCCTGATTTGGACTTGCAGCATCCAAAAAAATTAGTAATAAATTTATGTTCTTTAAAGATACACACTTGTAGTATTTCTGTTATGAAGCAGAAGGTAGTTAAGAATCCACAATTCAATTAGTAGCTGTAATAAGTGAATTCAGCTAAGTTACCAAGTACAAGACCAACCCTCCTCCCAAAAAATCAGTTCTGTTTCCTTATTCAAACAATGGAAAATATGGAAAAAAAAAAAAATTACGAAAATATTTCCATTTTCAATAGCATCTAAAAAGAATAAAATACCTAGTAATAAATTTATTCAGAGAGGTGAAGTCTTCTACATTAAAAATATCAAACATCATTTAAAAAGATAAAAGAAAATTTAAATAAATGGAAAGACACTCATTGCTTATGTAGTATAAAACTTGATATTTTTAGAATGGCAATACTACCAAAATCTATCTCTGGATTCAACACAGTTACTGCAAAATTCCAACAGCCATTATAACAAAATGGAAAAACTGGTTTTGAATTTGATATACAACTACAAAAGATCCTGAATAGCAAAAGTAATCTTGAAAAGGAAGGACAATGTATGAGAAGTCATATTCCCTGATTTTAAAATATATTATAAAGGAACAGCAACCAAAACAATCTAGTATTAATAATAGAAATCTAGACCAATAGAATACAATACGGAATCCATAAATAAACATGTTAAGTTTATGTTCAACTGACTTTCAAAAAGGGTGACAAGTCCATTCAACAGAGAAGAAAGTTTCCTCAATAATTGTTGCTGGGAAACTGGATCTCTACTTGCCAAGGAAAGGTACCTCACACCATAAACAAAAATTATCTCAAAATGTATCAGTGACTTCAATGTAAGAATTAAAACCATAAACACTTAGACAAAAACATAAGCATAATTCTTCAAGACCTAATTTTTGTTGATGGATTCTTAGAGATAACACTAAAAGCATGAGAAAAAAAGTAGAAAAAAAAAGTTGCAATTCATCAAAATTAAAAATATTTGTGTATCGAATTACTTTTTCAAGAAAGTAAAAAGTCAACCTACAGAAAGGAAGAAAATGTTTTGTAACAATAAGTGTTTAGTATCTAAGATGTATAAGTACTTCTAAAACTCAATCACAAAAACAAGTAACTCGATTAAAACAACAGGTAAAGAATTTAAATAGATTTTTTTTCCAAAGATGATATACAAATAGCCAATAAACACCTGAAAAGATACTCCACCATCATTAATTATTGTTGATAGCTGTCATCAGTCCATTCTGACTGTGATGATTATGCTTGTGTGTCAATTTGGCTGGAGCATAATTCTCAGTGCTTTGGCAGTTGTGATATAGCCACACTTCACTTTGTGGTCTGATATGATGTAACACCTCCAAGATGAGATGTGCTATGAGCAGCCAATCATATGAAACAGAGTTTCTTTGAATGTGTAGCCTGTTTACAATACATGTGGAGATTCGCACAAAGCTCTCTGGCTTTTTTGCTCCCTCTGGAAAATGCATCTGGCTTGTCGTCATCTGACCTCCAGTTTTTGAGGTTTGAGCCAGTGACCTGTCATACTGCCAACTGATCTTGAATTTGGCACTCTATAACCTAGCAGACTTCTGTCTTACCTGCCAATCATCAGTTTGTCAACCTCTGCAGTTATAAGAGCAAGAAGAAGCCCCCAGGTTAATATCTAACACATGGACTGGAAGATTTACCAGCCTATACAACATTGTGGGCAGTTTTTTTGAGATAAATCTCCCTATATATCATATATAAGCTTCATTGGTTTTGTGTCTCTGGAGAATCCTGTCTAAGACATTTGGAACTGAGAGTTGTTCTGGAAAAACAAAATTGCAAAGATCAGTTATCTAAATTGGTTTTCAAGTTTGACTAGTCTTAAAGATAATGCTGACTCTGTATCCATTAGTAAAGAGGATGCTGTTAACGCATGGTGTAAGGATGCAGTATTAATATCCAAAATAGCACCACCAATAGATCAAGTATTATTGAGAATTGAGATTCTGAATAATTGCATTTTGGTATTTTTCTACAATTACATCAGGATGAGAAGTATAGTGGTTGGGCCTCTTGAGGAAGAACTCACTATACTGACAAAAAATTATTCTGTTAATATTTTTTCCAGCATCCCCCAAGAGGATCTACTGCCTTTTATGAGAGTGGATGCTAGTTGAGGGAAAGGAAATAATCAAACTTTCCAGAAATTATTGTACATTGGCTCTGTATTGACTGTAATTCCTGGAGAAACAAAACACCATTGTGGTCCACCCATCAGAATATGGACATATAAAAGTCAGGTTAATAATGAAGTCTTAGCTCAGTTCATCTCTCCATGGGTCTACCGTGTCCCTGAAACTATCATGTAGTGATTTTCCCAGTTCCAGAATATATAACAGAAACAGGCAAGCTCAGCAACTAAAAGAATACCATATTGGATCCCTGACATATGGTTCAAGGGCTATTATTGTAGTAAAAGTAAAGTGGAAGCCATTAAATATAACTCTCTGAAGGTAAATAGTAAACCAAATTCAATAGCATATTCCTGGAGAGATTGTAGAGATTAATGGTACCATCAAGACTTCAAAAGATGCAGGGATGGTGTTTCCCACCCCATCCCCACTTATCTTACCTATTTGGTCTGTGCAAAAAAAAAAAAAAAAACTAATAGATCTTGGGGAATAACAGTGGATAATAGCAAATTTATCCACATGGTAATTCCAAATGTAGCTGCTGTTTCAGATGTTGTTTCATTATTTAAGCAAAATAGTACATCTCTTATTACATTACATTTCTTATCCTACTTTACACCTTTGGGCCCACAATGATTTTCTTAAGATCAGTTGAACTTGAATGAGGAAGAGAAAACCCTTGTTTGGTTTACAGATGGCTTTGCATGATATTCAATGTTAGATGGATTTTGGCTGAAAGTAAAGAACACCAGAAAGATGTTTACTTGTGTTTTATTGACTATGAAAAGGCATTTGATTATGTGAATCACAACAAATTGTGCATAACATTGAGAAGAATGGGAGTTCCAGAACACTTGATTTTACTCATGAGGAAACTATGCATAGAGTAGTAGGCTGTTGTTCAAACAGAACAAGGGGATACTGCATGGTTTAAAATCAGGTAGGGAGTGTGTCAGTGTAGTATCCTTTTACCAAACTTATTCAATCTGTATGCTGAGTATATAGTCAGTGAAGCTGAACTGTATGAAAAAGAATGTGGCATCGAAATTAAAGAAAAATTCATTAACCACCTGAGATACACAGATGACACAACTTTCTTTTCTGAAAATGAGGATGAGTTGGAGCACTTACTGATGCAGCTCACATGGATTACACCTCAATATAAAGAAAACAAAACTCCTCACAACTGGACCAATAAGCAGCACCATGATCAATGGAGAAAAGATTGAAGTTGTCAAAGACTTCATATTACTTGGTTCTGTAATCAATGCCAATAGAAGCAGTCAAGACATCTAAAGATGTATTGCATTGGGCAAATTTGTTGCAAAAGAACTCTTTTAAGTGCTGAAGAGCATAGATATCTCCTTGAAGAAGATGATATGCCTAATCCAAGCCATGGTATTTTCAATCACCTCATAAGCATGTGAGAGCTGGACAATGAAAAGGGAAGACCAAAGAAAAGTTGATGTTTTTGAGTTGTGGTGTTGATGAAGAGTGCTGAAAGTACCATGAACTGCTGAAAGAACTAGCAAATCTGGTTAGATAGATAGAGATAAATATTGATTTGGGTGAAGAGAAGGGCAATGTACCAAATGTGAGT